>NC_039261.1:10110418-10365418 GCF_003368295.1 Carassius auratus | reverse complement strand
TACAAAGACTTAATAAGTACTAGCCTACAAGCAAATTGCATTTGTTTGTTGTTTGTAGACTTCAGCAGGCACTGGTTCAGTACATAATTTGAACAGTAGTATTTAGCATGGTGTTAATTATGCCTTTTAAACAGAGTTATGATTAGTAATAATTCACTTGCTGATGTGTAGGGCCATAACATTTTTGACATTCTCCGTGGTCCTCTATTTTAGGATAGGAAATGATATGTTATATCACCCTTTTATATTACAACTGCACAAGGAGAGCAGTTGTTTTTTAAAGGATGTTTTTGAGTACTGCAGTAATAAAAGTTGGTGGTGAAGGTGAAAAGGTTGTATAAATCAGAACTGTTTGTTTTGTCTAGGCAATTATCATGCCTCGGAATACCCATTTCAAACATGTCATGTCACTGGATTATTGGTTTTCTCAAACCTTGCGCTTCTGCTCAGTAATTTTCTGTTTATGTTCCTGGCGTCAAGAAAGATTCTTTTAGATAAAGCAGTCGGTGGGTTATTTCTGATTGTAAAGCTTTGACCTTTACACTGTATCTACACTAATCCCTGACCTTTATCTTTCATTTTCTGTGTAAAGATGGTTAAGACTGACTTATTAAAATCCTTCTGAAATAGACTCATATTAATCTTATCTTCTCTGAGGCAGGTGATAGGCTCTTGTCAAACTCCACGTGAAGGATCTGAAATCCCATTGAGAGCAGGATGATGATAAAAAGCAGGAAACTTTGATTGAAGTTCGAGATCATCCTCAAGCATGTATGAATGGATTTGATTTAAATAGCCATGTTTAATCTCCTTGATGAGATTAGATTTTAGGCTGCCCTGACCAGTGATGAAAACCAACCCGATTAAACATCTGAACTATTGGAATACTCAACAATTACCTGTGGAGACTGTTGGAGGACCAAAAAAAAAAAAAGTGAAGTTTCACCATCTGGAATAATGAATCGCAGTGTAAAATGGGTTTATCCATTGTTTGGACAGATTGCAGAACAGTGCTGTGAAACTCTGCACATGCTTTGGTGGCGATGCCAGAATGGTGCTTTGTAAATGACTAAAGGCACAAAATATGCCCAGAATTGTCTAGAGTGGAGCCAGACGAAGATTTAAGTGTCTTAATGACATATAAATCAAGACATCTGGGTAGACCGCAGAGAAAGAATCAGTCAAAAACAAGCATATATTCCACTGTTGAATTTTGCAAGGACAAGACTATATGCAATCGTGATTTGATTTCCACTTCGGCAGTGAAATTATTTGATACACATCATAAGGCCAAGGACTAAATCAGAATCATTTGTGTCCAGCCTCTTGGCTTTGATCATGTCTTGTTAGCGTGTAAGTTCCTGACCCAGTCCAAGCGGTGTCCCAAATGATCTACTGTTAATTATACACTGATCAATTTATCACCTTCCAATTAATGTGCAATTTCCACTCTCACAGTCAAATTACTTGAGTAATTATGATCTCCCTAGGCCACAACCTGTGTGTATCAATGCAAGCTACTGATGTAGGGACCTGGAGCCTCATGTTTGTGTTCTAGGCTCTTTGATCATATCTTGTTAGCGTTTTTGAGTTACCATCCCTTCAAAAGTATGTCCCAAATTGCATACAGTAAATTGTGCCCTGGGCCAATTTGGTGGAGAATAAAATATACCAGCATACTGGTCTGAATGAGAGAGAGAGCGAGTTAATGAAGCAACAGAGATGAACTGATGTAGTTGTGCAAACATCTTATTGCAAACTTCGGCCCTGTAAGTTAGGATTGATATGAGTTTTTGCACATTTAATCCAAATTGTGCCAATTTGCAGAGACTGCAGTATCAGAAGCATGAAAAACAATGCTCAGTATATTTGGCCTGAAAGCAATTGCTTTAGAACATACATAACATTTTTAAAATGCTATTTAGAAGCTAGCTTGTCAAGCTAATTATAATGTAAAGTAATTCAACTTCCATCAAACAAATTAAAAAGAGAGCTAGCCTACATTATAAGATGCTAGCAAAAAGCTGTTTACTACTCTGATGCTGTGTATGAATCAAATTAAGTATACAATAATAAGAGGCAACAGGCTGACAATTTTAAATTCTAAATGAATCTATAATATAATATAATATAATACTGATCAATTAGAGCAGACATACAAATGATGCAACGTCATTGCTTCTACCCAAACCAATCATTATAAAGTCAGGTGGCATTCGAGGCAATCAACTTTCAGTGTGCTTTAACTTTCAGTACACTTTAAGTGTTGTGTCAGTGATTAGAGAGATAACATGTCAGTGATTAGTAAAACGGTGAGATATCTGAAGGATACAATCTGTCTATGGAAACATTATTAGCTATACATAGCAAGTAACTAAGCCTATATAAAAACCTGCCGTAATCTTTTGTTATTTCATTATTACATAATCTTTCCAAAATGTCCTTACAAGCTGACACTATATAACTAAGTTATACAATTGATAATCTGAATGAGAGCGTTAGCCATGTTCAAAATAATGAGCTTTTTTTTTTATTAATGATCGCAGTTAGAGTGACAACATCAAACATGAAAATATACATTTAGCTATAGCGGAGTCAAACAGTGGCTCTTAAAAAACTTTTTTTTTTATAGATCAAAAACTTAAATTGCCATGTGGTGACTCAAATGGATGAGTCATTGTTTGAATCGTTTTCTTACATGAATTTTCCAAATGAACCGTTTATGTAACACTTCATGCAGTAGACTGCTTTAAAGCACACAGCTTTACTTAGTATTAAACATCTGTAAATATTTTAATACTTTATAGTATTAAACACCCCCTCCCCCCCAAAAGCCTTGTCAGTGTTGCTTTCAGATTTATAACATGAATGTCTTCTATAAAGCAGCTGTGTATGAGTATAGAATATAACTCAGAATTATAAACAGTTAGTCAATTAATTGTTCTATTAAACATTAGATTATTCGATCATTAATCATTAGATAATCATTTGTTGCATCCCTGCTTGGATATCAATCTGCTATTTGATGGACATTTTATGTGTGTCTTTGATATATCCCTTTAAGGCATCTCGAGTAAAACAGCTCCATAGAAATTTAACCGGAATAGGGAAGTTTGTTTTATGAAGTTTGTGTAATGAATGTTCCATAGAGCAGACATGTGAGTGGGTTTGAGTGTTCTGTGTGTGCCTTCAAACTTGGCACTGCTGGATGAAGTCACTGTTTATTTCATACTTTGGGTATTCATTCCCCTAGATGCTGATGCTTTTGGTTTGCTCTTTGACTCTCCATTCAATACAAAACCCCTGAACACTAGAATGCATGAATAATTTGAAATCTTTTATTTGACAATAATTGATCTCAGTGTGAAACATTATACATTCTCCCATATTTCATACATATACAGCTGCGTAGTATCAAAGTCCATGTCTGCAATCCAGGGTCCTATGAATATGAGCCCCCAAATTTACTGACCTGTTTTAATGGTTAAAATGAAATTTTAGTAATCAAAAAGCATGTCTACTGTAATTAATTTACGTCACTTACAAAATTCAAACGCACATGTCAGAATTCTATTTTTAGATTTTACATCAGCATTTAACACAATGAGGATTGATATCTTGTTAGAACAGTTAATATCCATTGATGTCAACAGGTACCTGGTTTTGTGGATTAAGGACTTTATATGCTATGCACCATATACTATGCACAAAAAATGTTATTGAAAGTTTAATTTAATTTTTAGGGCCCTATGAAATAATTTTCCCAAAATTATTTGTTCTCGGTTTTAATTTTTCTGGATTCCATTTTAATTTATAAAATAAATTTAATCAATTAAAAATAAAATAAAAATAAAAACCATGTGTAATCAGTTGAATTCATAAAACTGCAAAACTTTATTTTGTAAATTTATATATATATTTTTACAATTACAGGACCTTATTTTGTGTTGTAATTTTCATGGATTTATGACTTAAAACAAATGTACTAATAAAATAAATAATAATAATAATAATAATAATAATAATAATAATATGCAGATAGCAATTAATATATATATATATATATATATATATCTTCCATTTAAAATTAACAGAAATATTAGTGATTAATTTAGTGCTCACAAGTGTATGCAAATTTTAGAAATATCAAGTTGCACATCTCACATCTATCATATAAACTGAAACCTATTGGCTATTAAAAAAAAACAAAACATACCCAGTCTTTATTGCGTTCCACCCCAGCATCCTGTTTCATTTAGAAATACATCAACACTGGAACAAGTGAGCTCATTAAGCCACCTCGGGGTCTTTAAATGTGTGAAACTCAACTTTCAAGCATTACACTGTGCTTTGGGGAAAGTTTAACCATATCTACATGTCGGCGTCAGTTTAATGATCACCTGTCAAATTACCTACTCTCAAAACAATGATAGCTGTACTGCATTACTCATACCAAATGTAAAAGTACTAATTCAGAGTTGATTTATAAATAGCTAGACATCTTCCATTATTTCACAGTCCGATCTGGGCACTTGCCTCTGAAGCAGAGCCAGAGTAATGGAAAAGAAGAAGGAAAAAACTGCAATTATCAATCAAATACCATGCAACAGATTGGAGCGTTTAAAAAGACTCACTCATACAAAGATCTGTGGCAGCATTTCAGTGCCTCTGATTAAAATCCGGGAATTGTAAATTGTGGCTAATTAGGCTGTCATGGGTTCATTAAGGGCTTCAGTGCCTCCCCTTTTCCTCACCTGCATGTATATTAAAACTCATTAGCCTCCTTGTCTGAGATTCCACTTGCATTAATTGCCACTGATGCCCCAGCTCTCACATCCCATGATCCTCTTCTCTGCAGAGTTAGAAACACAAAACTTCTCTGAATGTAGCCTATATCTCTGTTATATTCCGTTTAGAGTTTCCTGTCAGCATTGGCTGGTTTG
The DNA here is from genome assembly GCF_003368295.1 of Carassius auratus. Classification (NCBI taxonomy): domain Eukaryota; kingdom Metazoa; phylum Chordata; class Actinopteri; order Cypriniformes; family Cyprinidae; genus Carassius; species Carassius auratus. The sequence goes on along the minus strand of NC_039261.1, from coordinate 10,360,475 downwards.
CCCCTGTAGGTGGATGCAGTAACTACACCATCTGACTGCAAAAATGTCTTTATTTATTGGCATCCATTCCAATGTAGCTGGCTATGTATTCTGATAACCCTTATGAAACAAAAATATATTGCAGTATATTGGAAAATATCATGTAAAATATTAGGCATATATTGTTATATATGGGATTTAATATTTATTTTTTTCCAATATATTGCAATATATTGAAAGCGGCAATCATTTGTATATTTCGCAATATATTATATAATATATGTATCATCAATTTATTATTCAATGTATTATATATATATATATATATATATATATATATATATATATATATATATATATATATATATATATATATATATACATTAGAAAATAAAAAGGGGAAATAATATATTACAATATCACAATATATTTAAAGAAATATATTGGAAAATATATTTTCCTTTCGTAAGGGAAAGGAATCTAAATTTAAATGAATGTATTATTTTTTATAGAAGATTTTACAGATGCTACCCTGTTATTTAATTATTATTTATATACTTTTTAAATATTATTTTCATAATCTTTTCACTAACTTTTGCTATATATGTAGGCTATGTATATACAGAATATATATATATATATATATATATATATATATATATATATATATATATATATATATATATATATATTACCTAATATATATTTTAGTTTAAGTTTTAGGTATTTTGCATGTTTCTCTCTCGCTCTCTCTATCTCTCTCTCTCTCTCTCTCTCTCTCTCTCTCTATATATATATTTCTAAATAGCTTTTTTTGTTTTAGTATAATAAAAAAATAAGTTTTTGTTTTTGTCTAGTATTTATTTTATTATAGCTAAATTTCAGTTAATTAAAATTATTTGTAATAGTTTAAGTAAACAATAGCAACACTTGTTTGCACACATGTATTGATAGATTGATTGATTTAGCTAGATAGTGCCCTTAAAGGGTTAGTTCACCCCAAAATTTAAATTAGCCTGTGATTTACTCACCCTCAAGGCATCCTAGGTGTATATGACTTTCTTCTTTCAGACGAATACTACCAGAGTTATATTGAAAATTGTCCTGGCTATTCCAAGCGTTATTATTCCCTCTAGGGTGAGTAAATCACAGGCTAATTTTCATTTTTGGGTGAAGTTGGTGGGTTAGCCAATCAGTTTTGTCATAATAGTATTTTTCTTCTGCTCCACAGAAATTAATTGCATGGCATTCACAGCATAGGTGGTTGACTCAAAACAACCTGGCAGCAGAACTGAATGCCTGTGAGCAAAGATGGCGGATTTCAACAGGGGGATCCTGCATCAGCCAAGCAACTGCCATTGAGATGAAATGTAAATGCTAATTGGTGGCTTTCATCAGGTATTGTAGACCTTGTTGGTCTCTTCTAGTCCTTTCGCTGTCTTTTTCCTGCCTCCCCTGAACCCCCCACCTTCCCCACCCCCTGCTTTTCTCACTCTCTGCAGCATCAGTGTGGTTTGACAAGGATGAAACGCTTGTCTGTCCTGTCAGGATTTGAGCTAAACTTAATGATCCAAGGCAAACATCTAATCCACTGTGCTGCGGAGTGGTGCATGTGACAAATGCACCCGGTGGAGAAGACGAGCAGTACCACAACTCACGCCATGCGTCTGATCCCTGCCCATGTCTCTCCAACACTAATGGCATTACACTGCCTGTTCCTTTAGCAGTGTTCATCCATTGCCATTTATCTTTGCATGATGCACGATGTAAATTAGTTGGCCTATTAATACTAAATGCCAGCTTGTCACGCACTTCAGGGAGAAATGTTATGTTGACTCTCGAACTTTAAATAAGAAGTATTTTTCATTTATTTATTTTTTATATCTTGAGGAAGACATTTTTGATTAGTTTTTTTTTTTTTTTTTTTACCGGCAAATAAAGTTCTCTGACAGAAAAAAAAAACTACCCAGAGTACCTAGAATGTTAACAAATGCCAAGGAAGCTGGTGCATTACAGTTTCTCAAAAGTATGCAGGTTGTTTTGATCCAGTCGCCTGAGCTGTAAATATATGCAGTCATTACAATGCTGATTGGCTCATGGCACTCGAAGAATGTGTTTCAAGAACTGCCTCCAAAAAGCGATAATTTGCAAATCATTTGTTTTATATATATAAGCCCTATTTGGACAGGACTAGTTTTACAGGGGGTCGTTAGAGAAATCTGCGTTTCACAGACGTACTTGGTGATTGCAATCCCGTCCGAATCTGCCACGTCTGGGTTTTTCTCACACAACCTCTGTGATAATTCCAGAGCAAGTTACCTACCGTTTTTCAGCAAACTCAGTGATCCTCTGAGAAAACTAATCCCGTCCGAATGCGAATGTCTGTGATTGCCGGTGATATTTTATTTCACAACGCGTTTCCTTGTGTGTTTTGGCCAACGTGAATTACCGTAGATGCTCTTACCGTGCGCATGTTTGATATATTTTCTTACCGGCAAAGAAATAATAATAAAAAAAATACAAATAATAAAATAAAGAGCAAGATCAAGTAAACTGTTAATACCCGTTATTGTAATATCAGCATCTGGTAAGATAACTCACGTTCATTTATGCACTCAGTTACATAATGTTTTAATTACATATGAAAATTAAACATAAGGTAGGTTTAGCCAACTACACAAAAAAAATGAAAACAAGTTAAACTAAAGGAACCAAACATTAACATGGTTTTGCTATACTAGCCATTTAGTATTTATTGTGTAATAATACTAAGGCAATCATTCTGAATGAATGCAATGCACGCATACAGAGCGCGTGATCTGTGTGACGCCCAGATGCACAAAACAGACCCTCCCACCTCTGTAATAAACACGGAGATGTTAGTCCCGTCCGAATTGGTACATGAAAATTGCAGACGTCAGGTGGTAAGAATCGAAACTCAAACGTAGTTTAGAAAACTAGTCCCGTCCGAATAGGGCTAAATATATATATATATATATATATATATATATATATATATATATATATATATATAGTCTCTAAGTTTATATTGCTGATTTTCATACACATTTGGTGAAAACAGAGCTACTGTTGCAGCTGTTAAAATGTTTCATTCTTTTTCTTTGGCTCCCTTTCCCTTTCTGTCTGCTTAACCCTACAATATGTGTTCGGATGTGATTTAATAAGTGGAGAGATCCCACAGGAGGCCTCGCATTGAGTTTTCCTGTGGGTCCTTTCTGTGTGTATGACTCTGCAGTGGCAGGGGTGCTCCCTGGCCCAGATTAATTACCCCCCTCTAATTGGTTTAGTGTCTCACAGCTGGGCCATGCAGGCAGCACACTGATACTTCCAGTTAAATGACGCCCATCCATCATCGCTGGCTATTAGAGCTGGGAACTGGGACCCAAGTGGTCCGTTTTCCTGCTGGAGTGAGTTTGTTTGTGTGTGTTTAAGAGAGAGGGAGAAAGGCAGTCATAAACACCTGTGCGTTTGTCTTTATCACACACCAGATCATTTGATCTCTCGATGTGCTGTTTGTCAGAGCAGAATGATTCATGGATTGATTGATGTTTGAATGCGTGAGTACATTTAGAGGGAGTTTATCAGAGAGCAAAAATGATCTAGATGGTACATGTAGTATTTCTGATACATTTGATCACAGTCTTTGTCATACGCCATTTTATTCACGCCTTGGTCAGTGAAAAATACAGTTAAATAATGGAAAGCAAATAAGAAAAAGAAAAATCTAGTTTACAGCACATGTGCCATTGGTTATAAATGTAAAGTACAAATGTTGGTTTCATGGTTTTGAAAAACTTGTATACTGTCATGTGGTGTGTCCATCAGGTAATAACATACTTCTCGAATACCTTATATTTTGGCGTACTTATCTTAATCTTTATTTAAAGTATGGCTGACTTTATTTGGTGGAATATAAAAGAAGATGTTTTGAAAATTGTTGGTAACAAAACAGCTACAGTTCCCAATGACTTCCTTTGTTTGGACAGCTAATGCAATGTGAAGCAGTTTGGTCACTAACATGCTTCAAAATTAACTAATTTATTAAATTTATTTTTTCACAGAAATTGTGATTTGGTTTTGGAGTGACATGTGAGCAGTGCCGGCCCGAGCCTCTTGGGGGCCCTAAGCAGAATTTGATTTGGGGGCCCCCCTCCCACCACGCGGAGTTACCTGTGCTTCAAGATTATTGACACAAATGTCATGCTATAATGTTACATTATAAATGAATACAGTGAGGTTATGTATTACAGTAATACAAAATAAATAAATAAAAATTCAATACTTAACATACTTCACTCTTAAACTTCTGAATACAAACTGTCACAAAACATGAAATAAATAATTTGCAAATGTCCAAATGCAAATGTGCATTAAATGCGCAATCTTTTAAATGAAACCAAAATAGACAAACATTAATGTAATAAAAAAAATATAATGCTACAAATAGTTAAAAACTTAAATAATGAAAGCAAAATTTTTTCCTGGCTAGCTTTTCAGGAGGCAAAGTCACTGATGACATCAGGACAGCAGGATTGTTGTGCCCCCTTCCTCAAATATGATGATGGAAAATAAACACCTACTATAGGGGTGAAAATAGAACTTTAATCAAATAAAAAAAGTAAAAGAATAAATAGTATTATTTACTAATTACAATTGTACCATTCAACATTTACCTATGGCTATAACTTTATTATGACTAATTTATTTCATAGTCTTAAGCATTCAGAAATCATGCAAAAGGAAATTAAGCAGTTTTACTATTGATAAAACCACATTTATTTTTTGGAAGGGTTGTGATATGCACGTTTTTTGTTGAAGAAATTATATAGGCTGTGTAATCTATAGCAAAAATGTAACAGCAGCAATTACATGGCATTTGGCTCCCTGTGCAGGCATTTCTAATAACATGTACATAAATTGTTCATTTTGTATGTGCCTACATTATGTATTTTAACAGTGTTATTATTAACCAATCATTATTGCCTCATATTTTTTTATATAATTCTATAATTTATATGAAGTCAATTTAAAGGTTATTGATGGCTTATGTCTGTTTTACAGCAACAACAACAACAACAACAACAACAACAAAAATGACAGTATATTAATACTTCTTTGTAAATTTTTATTTGAAGTAAAAAACCATGGTTAATTTGCGGTTGCCATAGCTACAAGAACGGTGATTTGTGGTGTTATTGATAAAATCATGGGTCATTTTCGTAAGAGAACCTGGAAAAAAAAGGGAAAAAAAAAACTTTCACATGAATTTGCCTGAAAGTGATAAACGGGCCTCGTTTTTACCTAAATGATTTATAATTTATTTTAATATATATTAAAAATGTATAAAGTGATTGCAAGTCTTTCTCCTCAAATGCTACTGAGCTTCAAATCTGCCTTTTGAGCCCATGTGAAAAAGTAGCATAATATACATATACTTTACAGTTTATTTTAATAAATATTCAACATTATATTCAATTGTGCATTATAGCTGACACCTAGATGAACAATTACAGTTGTTTTTATGACTGTAAGTCATTCTCCTCAAGTGCTACTGACGTTAGAAAAGTGTATACCAATATCGCATGTAATTTTAGAGACGGTCCCTAAATTTGAGACTCTCGAACGTCCAACGGCAAGCCACCTTTATGTCCTTTTCTTCTTTCTCTTTTCGGCACCAGAGGGATACATCCTTGTTGTGTCATGGCTTATCATTTATTACAGTAACGCGCACTTGCCCGCCGGCGCGAATTGTCAATGCACGCGAGGTGTCTATGCGCAATTGCGCATGACTCAAACGCTAGCAGACACAGCAGCAGTTGTCGGTAAATAGTTTTTTTTTTTGTCCAGGGGGCCCCAAGCAGCCGCTTAGTTCGCTTATGCCTCGGGCTGGCCCTGCATGTGAGTGAGAACTATCCCTATATTTTTGTGGACTATCCCTTTAAGAAAATACAAAGGCATAAACTTATATCCAAACTTATATCCAAATATCCAAACTTCACCCACAACAGTAACAAAAACGGGAAGACTGCCTGGCAGTGTAATAAATACGAGATGTTGATTAAGCACACAGATATTGTGCTGGTGTGAAGTTACGGAGCCAAATGCATAAATATAAGTAGGCGAATTGAATTGTGACAGACCTGATTCGAACGGATGTCATGTCAAATAAAACAAGTGAAGCACATTATGAGGTGAGGAAATATCCCTGTATCCCCCTGTTCTTGTGTCTGGAATAAAGGCCAAGAGATTGGACTATAAAAAGGCAGTAGAGCCGCTTATTAACTTGCAAATGCTCTATACGGTCCCACAGAGTAACAACTTATTAAAGTGCAAATATATGACACACACTCATTTCCAGAGTGCAATGGAGTATTGTAGAGCTCACTCTTTTCTTCTCTTTTTTATCTCTTTGTCTTTTGTTCCTTATCTACCCCCTTCCCTTTATCTAATCAATCTCGTTAAACACACATTGTGCTATGCTGGCTTCTAAATGACAAAGATCTTCTTGCTTAAATCTTCACTTTTTCAATGTCACTGACATTATGCATATTTGTTCTAAGTGCACGTTTCCATGCCAATGTTCAGAAGATACTTCTGTTAGAATAGAATATGAATCATAAAAATGCAAATAAAAGGTTTTTGTAGCTATCATTATCACTTTGGCGACCCTCTGGTGGTCTAATCAATTATGCAGACAGAACGTAACCCCCGGGCACAGACCCCGACACCAGCAGCACAAACTTTCAAGTCACCAGGCGCTTTGTCTAATGACAGAAATTTCACAACATGAAGACGAGGCCCATCAGCGTCTCAACAACATTGTGGTTCCACATCATTAATTTCCAGGGTCCTCTGTAGTAGGAGAAAACAAAATCAAATTAATTAGGATGCTGAAAACGAACAAGAGAAATTAATAAAATAAAATGAAATAAAGGAGAGAGAAAAAAAGTGCATTTGTGCTAATGGACATGAAACAAACGATCCCATCCTTTTTTTTTTTTTTAGGGTAAGAAAACCTAACTGTGTTGTTGGCAATTTCAAATTCAATTATTATGCAGGGACCTCAGCTCTACCTTGTCAAATGAGGTTTAGATGAAAAAATTTAATTAGAAATTATAACCCTTGAGGAACTTGCAGACTGCAAAAATTGTCCCTGCTTTTCTCTAGGTAGACACAGTGTGATTTGTATGTTTGTGTAACTGATGCTCATGTGTGCTGTGATGTTGCTTTTAAGTGCTCAGTGAACTTCTTGCCATTTCAGTAGTCGTTACTAACTCTTGTTTCTGTCTGAAATTATATATATATATATATATATATATATATATATATATTAGGGCCGGGACTTTAACGCGTTAATTGAGATTAATTAATTACACAAAAAATAACGCGGTAACTAAGATTAATTAATTACAGAAAAAAATTCCCGCGTTTTTAATAACTTATTTTTGCACCGCGGAACGTTTCTTACTGGACGCGTTTCGGCGGACCGATTATACTGGAGCACCAACTAGCGTTCGCATATCACCGCAGCAGCACATTGAGCCTCAAGTATCACCTCAACGCAAAACATATAGCAGCTAGCGTGGACTTTACACTTTATGTTGAACTATATATTATTTTGTTGGTGCAATAGTTTATGTTGAACTCTTTATTGTTTTGGCCAAGGTTATTGAGAGTTGGACTTAGTATGTTATGGCCTCTGAAGCAACAGAGATATGTTTTCTAATAGTCAGTGTTTCCAATGTTCTGAATGTAATTGACAGTATTGTGTTTTACTTAAAAAAACACTTTACAGAAGGTTCCAGCACCTATAAGCTTCTTGAATTTCTGAAATGTAATATTTCTAAATTGTTTCTAAATATGCTATTGCTACACTTCATGGCAAAAATTGCACTGGTCTGCTAGACTTGGTTGAACAAAAATAAACAATATTTTGTTGCTTAAGCTTATGTATTCAGTCATCATTCAATGGTATACTATAAATCCATGTGAAAAAAAAATTACTTCTCACTGTTCTCAGGTCAAATATTTATATGCGATTAAAATGCGATTAATTTCGATTCATTAATTACAAAGCCTCTAATTAATTAGATAAATTTTTTTTATCGAGTCCCGGCCCTAATATATATATATATATATATATATATACAGTACATAAGATATAGGGGCATTTTATGTATGACTTTTATATGTTATCATCACAAGCAGTTTTTCTCCCAATAATAGCATGACTGCAAATATGAATATAAACCAGTCTAATAAACAAGAAGTTAATATTAATTAACTTAAAAGGAGGAATTTTAGTTCCTATTTTTACTCTTTTGTCATAGTTTCAAACCCACAGCTGAATTATTTTGTGTCTCTGAGCAACACTGATATTTTTTTACTGAATGTATCAGTTATTTGAACAAATCAGTAGAATGAATGACTCAATGACTCACTCATGAAGTGACTTGCGTCATTAAAGCATGTGCTGTTGCATGCATCCTGTCTCTGTAAACTGGCCTGTCAGTCAGTCTTGTCACAGTTAACGTCTTCACATTCACACTCCACATTTCAGTTCATTTAATTTAATTTACACTACAGTTCTACCCACCGTGTTGGCGAAAAAGTAGCATGTTGATCTGCCAGTTGTAGGTCTTTCAAGTTTCATAGCACCACAAATGCAGTAAATAAAGTCTTAAATAAACTGTACTTCAATGTGAATAACATAATTGTGACGAGTGGGGTGGGGCCGAGGGACGTGGGAACGAGGAGCGAGGCAGGTGGAGTGATTGGAGATGAGCGACACCTGCGACACTCGCCGGTCTCGAGTCCCACGGAGGAGATGTAGGGATATAAAACAGGAGCGACGACAGTGAAGGACGAGAGAGGACCAGGCCTGGGCTTTATTTTATGTTTTGGTTTTTATTTGTGCGCATCGGTCGTCCGTGAGGGGCTGATGCGCTGTTTTGTGTTTATTTTGTAATTAAAGTTTCATTTTGATTGTCCGCCGGTTCCCGCCTCCTTCTTCCCGATGATTATGAAGATTTTATTATTACAATAATGAAATAACAATAACAAATGTATAACCTTTGAATATAGAAATAATAGAAATTATATATTAGTATAATAGAAAATGTTCTAAAAGTTTACCATGTCCATTAGATATTTTTTAACAGTAACCCAAATTCACTGAATATGTTGGATTAGCTTGCTAATTTATTAGTAAGCAATGCATGACAAAATGTTAGCTTGTCAGGGCTATCAGTTAGCACCTGGCTTTTAGTGCAAAGTTTCATTTACAGCCTTTTGTCAGTCACCTGTCTAAAGATATGCTCTTTCTTTTTCTTTTTTTTTCTCCTTTGGCAATTCTGTTCCTCTTCAACAAGTATGCCCTGTAAAATGTTCTGTTTTTCTGTAAAACTTTGGTCAGAATGAATATGTGTGCTCGCCAACTTTACATTCATTACTGTCTCTTTCCTCCATTTTTTTTTTTTTTTTTTTTTTTTTTTTTACAGATGTCATCTCAGAGTTTTATTTGGGGATCTGAGAAGCCCAGCTTGTCAAAACTGGTGTCTGGCCCGTGGGGAACGGATGGCTCATCTCCAGTATGTGCTCCCAGCTGAAAGCAGTCAACAAGCTCTGCTGTAACTGAGCCAATTTTTCAAAGCGTTCCGCTGATGTGATTGGTATCGTCCTCGGGCTGGATGGGTCCACTCTCAGCGACGGGGGAGGGAAGGTTAGTCTGTTTTACCTGAGGATAGTGAGACCTTTCTGTAATCTACTCAGGGAGAAAATTATGGAGCTCAATTTAAGGCTTACCCCATGAAATTAACACCCCCAGCTCTCTTTTCTGCTTCGAAGAGTGAATCCATTTTTTTTATATAGAATAGCTTGACTCTTTGAAACTTCCAGAGTGAAAGGTTTTTGATTTTATTTTGGTTTTACCTTTAAAATCCATGAGATGATCAGGTTGTGTAAATCGTTATTGAACACAATAACATAAAGCTTATTTAAAGCCATAACGCATTAACCTTTTCCTGTATACAAAAGCAAGCTACAAATTTATAGTACACGTTAATAATACATGAATCCATCTTCAGTTAATTGACAAAAGTGACAAAATTAGCTGTTTGTTTTTCAAAATTCACTTCTTCTCGAATCATCTCTGCACTTAAATGTTCATTGCATCTATAACAGCATATGTACAGCATCTATAACTAGATGTGAATCTGGCAGCTCTGTTGTAGGTGCCACCATATTGTAGTATGGCTTTTTTGGCAATAAGACTTTACACAACTCTTGGAGTCGAGATATAGCTTGGCAATGTATAGTAAATATGCCTTTATGTAATATTTCATATTACAGAATCTGTATCTCTTTGGATTTGGAGCTACCTAGTTTTTTGTCTGGTTGTCACGCCGGAGTATTGGAGCAGAATTATTCTTATTAAAAGCATGTTTTATGTTTTTTCCACCCATGAATCATTTAGTGATTTACCTGTGAAACATTTTGTAATATGTTGCTGGTATGGTTAATCCTGTGCAGTGTGCATGTATTAACATCAATGTCTGGCACAAATGATTTCCATATTATTATAGTTAAGTGATTTTTAACATTAGATTTTAAGGAAGTTGGATTACGGTGAATTGAAATTCAGACACATTTTGAAGGTTAGTTTGACAATGTTGTTTTGAATAATAAAAAGTTTAAAAGTCTAGGAATTTTGAAGGTTTCATAGGCCTTTCTGAAGGACAGATAATTTTTTTTAAATGACATCTGTTAAGGTTTATTTATTTATTTTATTTTTCAAAATAGTATACTCACAGTATATACTTCTTTTATTATTTCTGCAAAATGAGTCAGAGATTGCCTAGTTAGCATTTTCTTAGCCAATTAGGCAGCAAAAATTATTTATTTTGCAAAAAAATAAAAATAAATAATAATTACACATATGCTATATTATTAACATTTTCTGAAGTTTTTTCCTGGCCATATGTAACCAGAACTCATAATATTACACACCAGCCTCTCATTATGAAACAAGATGAAGCTGGAATCTGCTGGAAACTAGAAGACACATATCTCTTCATAAATTCAGTTTATATGGAGTAACAAGGAACACCGAATTAGCATGACAATGACATCATTAACAAGCACTCAGTCCGTCTGATTATTTAATTAGGGCCAGAGGAAATGAGGATGGGAGTTAAATAAAGAAACTTGTTAGTCTCTCCCTCGCAATGGTTTTGTCAAAATAGTGTGCTTTGTTCCATACCAATCAAGGGTTCATCACATCACGGGTTAAGACGGTGGCATGCGTACCCCCAGCAGAGGCCAGATGACTGCTCATTATCCCCACAGCTGTAAATTACGACCATTCTGGACACAATATCAATTATGCACTTCTTAAAACAGTCGCCGGATTAAAGACTTCACAAAAGGGCACTTGCAGCAATCAGGCCAGCTGATTAGGTTTTCATATTGTGGATGAAAGACTTGCTGCCAAAAAAGGGCTGATCATTCAGTCATTCAGAGATGAGGCTCTTTTGTCAGTCTGGCCTCGGCATTTGCTGCCAAGTTCGTCCTCATTTGTCTTCCTGCTTAAAAAAAAAAAAGAAAATGCAAAGTACTGCTTTTCTGTTGGTCTAAAAATATCTGGAGGCTCTGTTTGGCATCTTATGGGTAAATCTGTATGCAGATCAGGTTGGTGATGGCTTGTTTAAATTTGATATGCATGGCAGATCTCATGAGCAGACCCCCAAAGATGATGGCAAGTCATAAAATGTAATGTTCAGTTTATGACATGACTAATTAAAAAAACTAATAAAAAAAAAAAAAAGAAGAAAAGTGGTCTTGGATTAACATGCCCGGTTAAGTTGGAATACCTTGTTTTGCGTAAAATAAGACAGGAATGGCATTTTTCTGCAGTAGATTGCAGATCACATGTTTATTCAGGACGGTCCAGAAAGAACAGTGTAAGCTTGTGAATTGGTAAAATTTAATTGACTTAATAAGGCTACATTTATTTGATCAAAAATACTACTATTGTGAAATATTATTAAAATTTAAAATATCTTTTTTTTTTCTTTTTCTTTTTATATATTTTTATTATATTTATATTTTTATTTGAATATGATTTAAAACACGATTAATTCCAGTGATGGAAAAGCTGAATTTTCATTACTCCATTACACCAGTATAAAGTGTCGCATGATCCTTCAGAAATTACTTCTGAAGCATTCCTTGTTATTTCTTCTTATCCGTCCCTGTTATTAATTTTGAAACCTGAGGTAACTTAATATCTTACTTCTTTGCTTTTATGCAAAGCATAAATCTTCCTGCTCTAGCTTTTATTGTTTTGTATGAAGGCTGAAAACTTGTTGAAAGGGGCACTTCTTGTGTTTATTGCCATCTTATGATGAATCGTTTGTTGCTTTCCTCAACTGTAAGTCACTTGGGTTAAAAGTGTCTACCAAATTAGTAAATGTAAATCATACAACTGTATCAAAGTCACATTTTTTTGCATCTTATATATATATATATATATATATATATATATATATATATATATATAATTTTTTTTTTATATAAATATTGTTTAATTTCTTTGTGTAGAAAACATTTTAATGGTGAAGGATTACAGAGTAGCACCTTAAAACATGGTATGCTGTAAATCTTGGAAAGTTTAGTTTGGCATTTGACCTTTTAAAATGGAGATCTTCAGTGGGAATAGCTGACTAATGTGTTGATTTCACAGGTCATAATGTAACATGCTTGTTGGAGCAGTGTCTGACCTGTGCTCCTGAAGAGCAGTCGCTCTGTGTTGATCTCCTCGCATATATACCCATGTTTTCATCCCATTGTTAGCAGGTGGGTTGGACCTGATAACAGGAGGTCTTTACCTGTCTTACAGCTTTGGAGAGTGTAATACATCAAAACTCTCTCCACCTGCCTGTTTCTCTCTCTCTCCCTCTTTCTCTCTCAATGGCTTTTCATTTAAAATGGCGGATACTTGTAATATCCTTGATGTTATCAGAAGGTCTCTCAGGGCTTTTTTCACTGCTGGATAAAAACGTCAAAAAACAATGTTTTATTCACAGTAACTCTCTAGTTGGGTTTTTACAGTGTGAGCACTGGTTGTTTTCACTATATGTTTTCACTATACACATATATATATATATATATATATATATATATATATATATATATATATATATATATATATATATATATATATATATATATATATATATATATATATATATATATTTATTTGTTTTGACAGAAAACTTATCCATAAAAGTGTGGTATTGGTAAGACTAATTATTTAGGGATATTTAATCCTTACTAATCTTTAATATAGATTATTAAATAACTTGATATAGTTCTTAACAGATCACCTACTGTGTGTTTCATTTTGAATTATAACATATTTTCACATTTCAAAATAATAATCAGATTTTTTTTTATTATTATTAACCTTGTATTCATCAAAGATGTATCACTATTTCACCAAAAAAAAAAAAATAATAATAATAATAATAATAATTTTGCACCACCACTGTTTTCACTACCACATGAGCATTTTCTAATTTCTAATTTCTTAAGGATCTTGTGACACAAATACTGGAGTAATGATGCTAAAAACAGCTTTGCCATTACAGGAATAAATTACATTTCAAAATATATTTAAATACGAAACAGTTATTTTAAATTGTAATAATATTTCACTATATTACCATATTTGTTACTATATTTGTGAGCAAATGAGAGCAGCCTTGGTAAGCATAAGAGTTTTTTTTTTTTTTTTTTTTTTTTTAAACATTACCAAAAAAATTATATATATATATATTAAAAATGTAAAGTTTTTGTGTGCACAGTACGTAGAGTTAAAAATGTATTTTTTCATATTAAGGGTCCTTTTTACTTTTGTAATATATATATATTCTCATACACTACATTTATATTTGTCTCTGACCCTTAATGAACTCCTAATTCAATATCGGTCATTTAGTATGGTGAACAAACCTTTTTTTCCCCCTCTACTTCTCTTTCTTTGATTCACTGATTGTTTCTATTTTTCATCTGCATGTCACCTTGCTTTGTCTCTCTCCAGTTTTCTCCACTGATGAATATGTGTCACTTCTTTATGATGGGCCAGAAGCTCAGCTGAGAGCATTATAATAGGGCTTTCCTCCTTATTAATAAAAGGCTGCTCATCTTGAAGAGGGCGTTCAAATAGCGATTGGCAGTGGCCTGGTGTTTGTTCTCCTCTAGCGTCTGCCTCTTCCAGGACATCCAGAGAGATTTACTCCGGCTTATCTCCAAAGGACCAGGATGTGCCTCCACGGCTGAGCGAAACAATTACTCACAGTGGCTTTCTATCTGTTCTACTGCGAGCGTTTCCACTTTACACACACACACACAGACGCACACTCGCACGGCTCAAACACACTTTGACTCACACAGAGAAAAACAACTCAAGTTATTCAATTTGGAATTTTCTTTGTCATGTCAGAACATCAGAAAAAAAATGTCACTTTGTGTTCAAAGAAGGCATGCTATGAAGCAGCGGTAAAGAGTGATGGAGAGCGAGACACCAGCTCTGCCTTTTCATGTTCAGTTACATGCTATAATATTCCTGCTTTGGAGTTACCTACCTTGTATTGCATTGTTTAGTGGCAACCATTGAAGATGTTCAGTTCTTGATAGTGAACCAAATTTGTGCAAAGCAATAGTTTGTAGTGTATTTGTGAATAGTTCAGCTAAAAGCCATCTTTTACTCAAACTCTTTGAACAAAAATGAGTTCCTATTGTGGAACCCAAAAAGAGAAATGTTGACACATGTGCTGGCTGCTCTTTTCCATATAATGAAAGTTAAAGATATCTTTACAGTGTTTAATGTATTAAAGTTAGCCTATTGATGACTGCAGATTTTACAACATATAACAATGACAATACATTTTATTTTAATTTCAAAGTGAGATAATATCAGTATGCAAATCTGAAAATCAGCTTGTACTGATAATAATCAACATAATAATATTAGTAGTAAAAAACACGATGCGTTAAGCACACAAATAAAAAAAAAAAAAACACCATCAGGGTAACACATACAACCCTAAAATAATGCAAAAATACAAAAAAACTATATAAAATGTAACACACAATACTAATGCAGATTGCTTATAATAAAATGAGAGGACACTATTTGAATAAATATAATCATATGTGATCTGCCTCACTGAGACATCTGGAAATGCCCTTTAATTGTTTTTTTTTTGTGTTTTTTGTTTTCTATTACATGGCATTAAATAGCCATAGGTCTATTTAAGGTGTTTTTTGTCCTTTTGCTGCTTAACAACCCAAACCCACATACATTTTCATGATGTGTACAGTTCAAGATGTCCTTAACTTAAGTTTCCATCTGTTAATGTTGCATTTAAGTTCCTACTGAGAGCTGAGAGGTTCATAGCAAGAGATTTTTGTAGACCTTGAATCTCTCTCTCTCTCTCTCTCTCTCTCTCTCTCTCTTTTCTAAGAGTATGATCTGATTAGGTAGAACTCCCCTGGACTCATGATGAGTCACAGAACGCCCTCTTCAGACAGGACAGTATCTTTTTTTTTTCTTTTTTCGAAAGCCTGTAGCCTTCCTGTCTTACCTAATTGTGGTAATACCATGTTTTGGATTTTTGCTTTGCTCTGCCTCCCCTTGAAAAAAATCCAACAGTTCTGTTCCAAGTTCCAACAAGTCTGATTATGGTTAATTTTCACTTTGCACAAATGATATATCATTTATGTTAGAGATTCTTTATAAAGCATCATACTGATGTCATCAGGTATTGGTGTTATGCATAAAATCCTATTTTGTCAAATTTTACATGTGTCTGACTCACATTTGGCCATCAGCTTTGATTCCTTGGAGTGTGGCAAATGTTGGAAATCGATAAGCACAGTTAATGCAATTATAATCTGTTAAATCTCTCTCATAATTGAACAGATGGAGGGAGGTGTTTACTGTCCTGCCCCAATGAGATGTGAAAAATTCTCAATGGCCCAACAGAGAGATATTTTTAAAACTGCACTCGAGCTGGACGGGAGGAGGCTGGATCACAGTGGAGATGACATCACATGGCCAGACTGTCAAATCTCTTGCCTGTGCCATCACCTTTTTCTTTTTTTCTTTTTTTTTTTTTTTTTTTTTTTGCTTACTTACAATATTTTTTTTTTTTTTCTTTCTTAGTTTTTTTTCTTTACTACTAAATTGCATCTCTACTATTTTTCACTGCAATATGAACAAGAACTAGCTTGTCATTTCCCATGGGAAATATTAGAACTGGTATAGTGCTATAATGTTGATTTTACGGTTTTAGATAGAAAAAAAAGTATTCAGTATTACACAATCATCTAGCAAGCTTCTTGTGAAACTTGACATCAATATTGACTTTTTTTTGGACCTATGATATACTACTATTTAAAAGTTTTGTGTATGATAATATATATGTATATATATATATATATATATATATATATATATATATGAAGAGTTCAGATGCAAAAGCCTCTAAATGCCATACGAAATTTTCATCTAAAATTAGGATTTTTATCAGGCTCCTATATTTATTTTCAGTTATTTCACTTCAATAGTCTGGCAAAGGACCTGCACATTGCCATTAAAGTAAAATGAGTCAACCTAAGCATAGGAGCTTGATAAAAATCCAAATTTTAGAGGCAAATTTCAAATGGCATTTAGAGGCTTTTGCATCTGAACTCTTCATATATATATATATATATGTATATGTATATGTATATATATATATATATATATATATATATATATATATATATATATATATATACATACATTTATCCCCAAAGGATGCATTAAATTGATTTAAAGTGACAGTAGAGATATAAAGTTCACCCAGGCTTTGGCATTACGGGCTTATTCAAACTAGTTCTCCGACAGAATTTCATAAATCTGATGGTGGGGCCCTAAAAGATAGGAATAGAGTTGTGTCTGAAAACACATTTTGATGAGCGCTCAGTGTGCTGGCACGTAAATGAAGCCTTTGAACCTCTCCAGAGAGAGCAGGCTGAATGCCTAATCAACGCTGGGCTTCTAAAACACGCAACAGGCCCGGGATTAGAGATAAACACTTGCGAGCCCATGGCCATCGTCAACACCAGCTTTCATACGAAGACAATGGCCCTCTGATCAGAACAATGATTGTGCCTGCCCGGTTCTCTCTCTCTTCACTGGCAGCTGAAGATTCCCACTCCTATCATTTTAATTAATCCAGTAATATTTCCAAAGCCTGCACTGTATAGGCCTCTAATGAGAAATCTCATCAGAAGTCGGCAGAAGCAGGCAATTTGAGCTGGCACCGGCGTGGTATTCTACCTTTCTCTGTCTCTTTTCAGCAGGCATCCTTTCAGAGCATTTCAGGCACGTGATCTGGCCCTCCATTAGTGTACAGGCCACTGCATTGTTGCTCATTTAAGCATTGGGATTTTTTTTTGGTGTGCATGTGTGTGTTTTCAGACACCTCTTTCGACTTGTTGGCCGTTGTGTACTGATAGCTATCACATTGACTTTAATCAGCCATCCGTCAATGTGACAGTGCTGTAAGAATAAAGGTTTTGAGGCGCAAGTTAATTAATCTGCTTGCTCCTGTCGGCTGGCACTGCTCATTCATGGAGCAAATAAAGGCAGTCATGAATGTAATTGTTTGTTTTCTGTGCTGTTTTGGGAAAATACGAGTCATTTTTGTGACTCTGATATCTGCAGAGGTTGCCCTTTGCTTGCACTCACCCAAGATACTTTTTGGCAGTAAATGATGCGTGTTCCAACAAATTATTTTTTAATCATAATTTTTCATAAGCTCATCTGATACATAAATTACAGCACACTGATTTAGTGGGATTTATGTAAGCAAACACAGAAGTATCAGCATTATTTGTTGATGTAAACAAGTACCGTATGTATTAGTATCTCGTGCACTTGTGTTTTAATGTTAAATTTTAAAACATGTTATCTAACATTTAATAATAACAGCAATTATTATTATTGTATAATTGCATAATTATGTGTTCTCTTACGAAACATATTCATTCATTCACCATAATATTACGTTTCCCCCAGTAATTCCCACTTGTTCGAAAAAAAAAAAAAATTGCATTTTCTCACAAAATCATATAAAATAAAAAAATTTAATAAAAATTTCACTAAGAAACTCTCAAAAGCACTAAAATAATATCCCATATCAAACAAAACACCCAACCCATTATTTAAGTTTTGTGAGCAAACACATTGTATATTATGGCAGTACGATACTTTTGGGAGTTAGTGCAAAGTTTTTCACCATGTTCTTTTAGGGACCGCATAAAAATAGAAAATGTTCATGTTGACTTGGATTTTGTGGATTTTTAAGATATTCTTTTTAACTTAAAGATCCAGGGTGTTGTGACAAAAAAAAAAAAAAAAAAAAAAAAACAAGCCCATATCTTCTATGTAACAAATAACTTGCCTTATTTGAAGCTACATCTTTATATTTTTCATATTGCTTAATCTCTTTGTTGATTTTCTTTTAAAGACATTCTTTCAGATTTTTTGTGATGCCAGCTTGGTTCTCAGAAAGTAATTCCATATGGATCCTTTATCAATAAACTTTGTACCTGACTTTCTGGTGGTTGTAGGTTGGACACTAATTTATTTTGCAGTCAGGGTAATGTAATGGTTGGCATAGTAATCTTGTTCTTGGCGGCTGAGGACAGTGCTCCGGGGCATTGTCTGCACACTGAGGCACATGGAAGCTCTGGCTTTAAGGTGATAAGGGGCTGACTCAAGCCAAGTTCAAAGCTCAACATAACTGGAAAAGAGGAAAGTCATTTCAGGCAATCAAACAAAATTCAACATACTGGACCCCTGCACAAATGTTTTATATTGAAATTTGGAAGCACATCCAACAAAAACCCTGTTGAAAGGAAGCTGATTTCTTGACTTTTATTTTGGCTTGACTAATATATACTTAACCTTATGGCTCATTCAAGTCAAAAAGTTGCATTGGAATAATTGCGAGTTACTCCTTTTTTACTTTCTGCCTGTCTTTCCAAGTTGGAGGGATGTCAAAGATAGTCAAAGAATCAAGGCAGAAGTAGCATTATATTTTTTTTTTGTGTACTATTGATAAAAGTAACCATGGCGTTGGCCAGAAACACTACTACTTTAGCTGGTTTCTGAATAAACAGACCCAAATTACCTAAACACATGGACTGTCATAATTAAGATTTCCTAAATAGTAATAGAAAACTCCCAGGAGGACTTAAAAGAGGCTGGATTTATTTGATCAAACATACAGTGAAAATGGTAATATTATATTAAATAAATAATATTTAAATATAAAATATTTTTTTTCAGTTTTAATATAGTTTAAAATGTGTATTTATTCTTTTCAACAGCCATTAATTGTAAAATGCTGATTTGCTGTTCAAGAAACATTTTGTAAACATGTTAAAATCAGTTTTATTGATTGACATTTTTGTGGAAACTACATTTCCGGATTCTTTGCAAAAATATAAATGTGTTTACTGTCACTTTTGATCAGTTTAATGCATCTTAGCTGATAAAAGTGTTTAACCAACTAGGCCCAAAAAATGTAAATGTAAAAATTACAACATAATTATAAGATTAATATAAAAAGAATCTGTAAAGTTAGATATAAAGCCTAATATCAATGCATTCTGGTGCTCATAGTTAGTATAATAAAACTTTCTTTCTTCAAATACATTTACTGACAGTCTTGCATATGACACGTGGATAAGCATAACAGTTGTGATTACACCAATGCAATATCCTCAATTTTACTCTTGTATTTAGTCTTCATGTTATTGTAAGACAAAATGGACCCTCAGAAGAGCTTATTGCACCCCTGCATTTAACATGCTCACAAGTTCGCTCATTGTTTCTCAACATTGTCACACATTTGGTAATTATCGGATGTTCTGTGCTATGTAATTTGATTTAAGATACCCCATTTGATTCATGCTCAGCACAAACAGTAATGTGAAGTAATTATGTGCTATGTGTGGGTACAAAGTGTCATGGCAGAAGAATTGCCTCTGTGGATTTATGAACATGTAATCATGACTTTTCATCATAATTAGTTCTTATTTCCATGCCATGGGTATTACTCAGATCCATTTAAGTCTCCTTCAATACATTTTGTGGAACAACATGTATTTCCCGAAGACAAATGTGCTATTTACGCGCTGAATTAAATGTGTCATGGATTACTCCGAATTGAAATGTGTAAACAAATAGGATGTTTCTCATTGCCCGTGGTATGAGGAAATGTTCATTGTGCAAGTCAAGTGCAGTGAACGTCTAGGTTACGTATGTAACCCTCATTCCCTAATGTGTGGGGAACAGAGATGTTATGTCGTGACAACATAGGGGGTTTACGTGAGAGTCCCAATCCTCTCTGACTTTCAGAGAAAATGGCAATTAATTTTA
The DNA here is from genome assembly GCF_003368295.1 of Carassius auratus. NCBI lineage: Eukaryota > Metazoa > Chordata > Actinopteri > Cypriniformes > Cyprinidae > Carassius > Carassius auratus. The sequence continues at coordinate 10,339,975 of NC_039261.1, read as the reverse complement.
GCTAGTGGATTTTGCATACCTAAGCCGCTCCCTGTGCATACGGGTATAAATAGGCGTGAGTAGCTGAGAACGTGTTACTGGCAACCAGTGATGGTTCATGGTTGTGGCATGGAGATTTAATATATCCGTTCCCTCCATCAGGGAACGAGGGTTACGTAGGTAACCGAGACTTTCCCTATCTGACAGTCACTATGAGTTATATCATGACAACTTAGGAGGTCCATGTCACAACCTTGTAGCACTGCAAATGTTGAAAAGCAAAGGTCGTAACTTTTCAAATGCCCCAGTGCAAATTTGTTGACCTTGGTTCCCATGGGAGGTTAGTACATCGCTGCTGGAGATAGCCAAGCTGCTGTTCCTATGACAGATTATTTTTTTCTTAAGAGAAGGAATTTCGACCTTCATGAAAGGTGCTTCAAGCCTTTCCTGTTTGTTGTTTACAGCTTGGCAGTAACGAAGGGGAAGCAGGCCATATGGTGAAAGGCGCTACGGAGACCACATCCTGCCTGTAGGGAAATATCATGGGGAGACACTGATATGAACTGACCCAGGCTTGGGGCAGTACTACATATGAGTCTCTGAGGCAGGTCCTACTTAGGAGTAGGTAGGAATTGCTTCCAGCAGAGACTGACAGAGTGGTCTGTCAAAGGGAAGACACAGGTTTACCAAGAGGGAAACCTTACTGTGGAAGAATACACATATGGGATCACCTGCAGGGAATCAAGCCATATGGACACTGGTCTGCACAGTCTGACTGCCGAGGGTGCTGGAGGATACTCAACCTGGGTCAGGGGAAATGGTGCAGCAAGCTTGACAGTGCCTGGCCCTTTCAGCCACTTACCTTTTACCAAGAGCGTAAAATCTTGCAAAGGTGTTCGGTGTTGCCCAGTCGGCAGCTCTACAGCTGTCTGCCAGAGATGTGCTGTGTATCAGCACATAGGAGGCAACACTCCTTGTTGAGTGAGCCCTCACCCCCTGGGGGCATGGCTCACCTAGGGATTTTTAGGCCAAGGCGATGGCATCCACTGTACAGTGGGCTAACCTCTGGTTGGAGACAGCCTTCCCTTTCTGCTAACCTCCGTAGCAGTCAAAGAGCTACTTGGAGCTTCTAAAGCTTCGGGTGCGGCCCACGTATATGTACAATTCTCTTACTGGACACAGGGATGCCATGGCTGGATCTGCCTCCTCTGAGGGCAGTGCTTGCAGGTTCACCACCTGATTGCAAAAGGGCAGGGTGGGAACCTTGGGTGTGTATCAAGGTCAGTATCTCAGGACAACATGAGAGTTGGCTAGCCCTAACACAAGGCTCTCTTCACTCACTGAAAATGCTTGGAGGTCCCCAACCCTCTTTATCAAAATGAGTGAGGTCAGGAGTGTTGACCAGTCCGATTATATCGGGATGGAGTAGCCATTCTCCAGGGAACGTGAGCTGTCCGGGAAATAAGACTATGTCAGCTACCCCAGAATGTGAATGACGCACAGACACTTCTGACTCCAGGGGAGGAGATGATATGGGAGCTGTGACATGTGAAGTGATCGTAGACCAACCTGCGGGCTGATGTGCAAAACAGCTGCAGTGTTGTCTGTGTGAACCTTGCAGCAATGGTTGGAACTGACGCAAAGCCAAATACACTGCCATCAGGTCAATGCAGTTGATGTGCCAAAGCAGTCGAGGCCCTGACTGCCTGTTGCATGTATCACCCCAACCCATACTGAAGGCATCCATCATGACAATGACATGCTGGGACACTTGTTCAAAGGTCCCCCGGGCCCATAGAAAGGCAATGTCTGTCCAGGGGCTGAAGAGGCAGCAGCACTCTGATGTAATGGTTATTTCATGCCCAATCATACTGTCTGAATAAGCCAGCAGGACGGCTTGGGCAGCACAAGCTGCACTTCCAGGCTCTGTACGAGTGGCATCATAGGGACAATTGATGCACCCATGGTGGTGCAGTGGTGGGAAGTTGTGTTGATGGTACAGAAGGCATCGCATTGTGGCTCATCACGGCAGGACTCCCCTCGTATCTCCGGAGGGACTGGACAGAGATGTGTGGAGAGCCAGCTTGTCTCTGAGATGCGATTTCTTGGCTGGTGGTGATAGGAGCTGTTGTGGGTGAGAGTTAGGTGGCAGGCGCATGGCTTACTGTCAACCCAATAACCTAATTACCTGGAGGAAAAGGAAACGGCTCTTATTTTCAAGAATGTGGGTAACTGCGAGTGGGAATGTGGGACACTGAAGGAACAGCGGCAGAACAGAAACAAAATGAAACAAATGATTCTCCACCCAGCCATCCTCCAGGGGAAGGAGTGGCGATGTTCTCAGCATCTCCTGATAAAAGAGCCGCTTTCCACATCTCCAACAGCCCAATAGCCCATCCCCTAATCCTGCGATTGCCATCCGATCCTCTGTCAGTGCACCAAAGGAAATGTCACGAGCCGGGCCAGCAAAATCACTCTGGAGCCGCACGGGACATTCACTGCGGGAGGAGTGAGAGGTCCTCTAAAGTCCTCTAAAAATACAAAGACAAAGTGACCCTGACATGGGCAACCCGGAGATGTGGGAAGCATCTCTTTTTAGGAGATGGCAAGAATCTGTCACAGTGACCCTCAGATCTCCCAGAGTTCTAGCCGGCAGTCCCCTGCTTGTGACAGAAACCAGGACGGGGAGAGACCGAGGGTGCCGCACCATTCCCCTTAAGAAGAGAGAGGGGCAAGATTGCAGTGAAGCCATGCTCATACACTCACAATGAACGCATGAGTCATCCATGAATATAGCTTCAGCGTGTTGGATGTCAAAACACTGAATGCAATGCTCGTGGCCAATGATAGATGACGGGTAATGACCCGGGGAAGCACTGAATCAACAGGGACACCACTGTTTGTGCCATCACACCAACCGGGAACAGCTTCTTTCTTCCAGTCAGAATGAAAAGGCATTCTTGAGAATAAATCGTTCACCCACTCAGTTCCAATGTACCGTGTTCAGGTACAGTGGATGTACCTCTCACCTATTTTGCATGGGAGTGGCTTAAGTATGCAAAATCCACTAGCCAAAATTTATTGGCGTATCTGTGAAAGTCAGAGCGACTTGGGACTCTCAAGTAAACCCCCTACGTTGTCACGACATAACTAGTAGTAACCGAAAGATAGGGAACAAGAAATAATAAACCATTTTATGCATTTAGTAGACGCTTTTATCCAAAGCGACTTAAAGTGCATTCAGGCTAACATTTATTCATTTATTTATTTTACCTAACATGTTCCCCAGGGAATCGAATCCACCTTTTGCGCTGCTAACGCAATGCTCTATCACTGAGCCAGAGGTACACAGGAACTTTAGAGGCTGTTTTATTTTTGTTTTTTTATATGTTGAGGGGAAAAACTAAATATTACATGGTGTGGCGCATTTTTGGCTGCTAAAGGTGGAGAAATGTTGTCAGTTATTTAATTCACTCAACCAAACTGCATTAGATTAAGGACTATCAGATTTATTTTTTTAACTATTCAGTGGTAAGAAATCAAAGGAATACTCTTCAAAATAATTCATTTTTCACCATCCATTTTACAGTAACCATGTCCCAAGGTCCTTCGTCATCCTGCAAATTTGGTTCCGTCTCTGTTGATTAATTTAGTGAGCAGCTGAATTGTGTAATATTCAATTAATTATTAAGCAGTAAATTTAGTAATTTAAACAGATTAACCAATTTGCCTATTTGCTTTTACTTTAAGCTGTGGACCATTACTGCTTTAATTAAAGTTCATTCAGAGATTACCACTTTTAATATGCATGCTCACTAGCACATCAGTTCTCATTTTATGGAGTTCAAAATTAACTTTACACACCGAATTATTTCATTTCAGAATATTTCCTAAACCCTTACATTCGTAATGGAGTTTTTGCTCCCGCTCACATTTTCTATGGGTTTCTTCAAACATTATTGCCAGTGATGGACAGGGAAATGTCAAGTACATGTTGGTTTGTCCCTGTAATTATTCAACCCTATAATTAAAGTTTGTTTCACAGCTTGCATTTACTTGTAAGATGTTATTTTAATACTACAGATTTAAATGAAAATGAAAGAAATAAACTGAAAAATTGAAAAATGACTTGTTAAAATGACAGTACCATCAAGTTCAGTTATTTTTATTTATTGTATATAATAATTTTATTTTAAGTATTTATTTTAAGTAAATTATATTTATTTATTTATTTATTTATTCCTTCTTACATTTAGAATGATTTGACTGCATTTGTAATACCATCATAAAACCCCACCAGGGCCCCAACTTTTGTACATAAGGTTTCGTTCTTTTTAATCACTGTTGTATTAGAGTTTATAGGTGCAACTATAATGATGCATTCAATCTAGAGAACATCAGCTTCTGTTTTATTAAGCCCTGCAGTGCAAGGCATTAGAGATGGTCAGCATTACTGGGCTACCAGCATTATGGGTGTACTGTAAAATAAAATCTTTATTGCTACTAAAAATGCTATTATACTAAAAAGGCAGTTTTATATGAAGAGCCATACACACAAGAGAGATTGCATGTGTAGAATACATAATTCATTGTCTGTTTAAAAAACAAAAAGGTTCTATGCAAAGAACTTCTTGACCCTTTATACCTCAGGCACCTCCATGCATCTTACAGATTCTGCAACATTCGTAATGTAGCATAGAAAATGAGCTAATGTGCTCAGGCCTGCTTTGTGTGATCACTTTTGATTATGAAGCGGTATTGTCCAGCCGTGGTGATATCTCAGGCTATCTCTTGCAGCATCTGCAGCCAGGCAGGAAATTGAAGCTAGGTAAGAGGTAAAGGCCACCACAATGATGGTGGATGAGCTGCCTGCAGTAATTATTTGAAGTGCTGTTCAAATAGAAGCAAACGGGATTATAGACACTTAAGAATACTCGCGCTCGCTGATTCACTTTTGATGTCCATCAGAATTGTTCCTTACCGATAGCTGATGTCTGATCTTTTCAGATATGCAGCATGGAGTACTTCACGGTGCTTGCATCTCTGATGAGAGCGTGCTGCCCACGCTTGCTCTTTAAGGTTAGGTTTTCAGGAGATCCTGAGGTATTTTTTTTTTTTTTTTTTTTTTTTTTTTTTTTTTTTTTGAGTTCTGAAAGTGCTTTTACATGGGTCACTTTTTTGGTTTGGGTTGCTGGGTAACATAAAAAAACAAAACCTTCAGGAGGGAGTTAAGTGGGAAAATGTTGTGTAGCAGTGTGTAGCACAATATAATAAAACTTAAAAATGCCCTGAATCTGTATTTAGTAAAGAATACACTTAAAATTTCAGTACACAAAAATGGTTAGCTTTTTTATTCAAAGAATCCTAAATGAAAATGCATGCACAAAAACAAAGCAGTTTACTGTTGTCAACAATTAACAATTATAAGATATAGTGAAATTACATATATATTTACATATTACTTTTTACATTTTTTTTACTATATTACATTCATATTACTATATATATATATATATATATATATATATATATATATATATATATATATATATATATATATATATATATATATATAAGAATTTAGTGTAAAATCAGCATATTGGAATGATTTCTGATGGTTGGATGGCTGAAAAATCAGCATTGCCATCAGAGGAATAAATTACATTTAAAAAATATTAATATTTAAATTGTAAAAATATTTCACAATATATATATATATATATATATATATATATATATATATATTTTAGATAAAATAAAATCAGCCTTAGTTAACATATGAGACTTTATTCAATACATAACAAATCACACTGACCAATGAAATTTTTAAAAACAAACAAAAAATTAAGTATGGTGAAACAAAAGACAAAATTACAGATTAATTATTATTATTTTTTTATTAATTTATTAATTGATTGGGGAAAATATAAAAAGTCTTTATAATATTTAAAAAAAAAATTCCATTATTTATTGCTTTTTTATTGAAATTATACTAATATATACCAATATATATATATATTGTTTTAAAGCTGAAAGATGTAATTTTTTTTACCATTAGTGTTACCAAAGGTTTTGGGAGAAGAGTCATTGTTGCTGTTTGGTTTGTGGTCACTGAATGGCTCAAACAAACAAATGACTCAAACACTTAATTTGGGTGCTATTTCAACTTAAAGTTTCTTGGTAACAAAGTATTTTAACAAAAATAATAATAATTACATGCATTCATCTTAATAATTGACCATATCAAGTTAATCCAGTTTACTGTATTTTTATTTTATTTTTATCGTGAAACACATGGATTTTCTCTCTCTTTATTACATTCTATCCACCTCTTGTTTTCTTCAGGATGTAAAAATGAGAGATACCTGTGACATCCCCTGTCACTCCAGGGGAAGATGTATCTGCAAAGTGTTCCTCAAGGTCAGTGTAGCCACTCAAAAAAGCCACATAGATCTCTCACAAACTGTGATAAATCGTACCTCCACAATTTGAGTCTACCTGTATTTCAGATGCTTTCTGACGATAAACACAGTCACCTAGCCGGGACTGCTGTGGGTGATTAAAGCACTTTGTCTTGAGTCATATCCTGCTCTCCTGATTCCCTTCTCTGATTTCTGCCCCCTCCCTTCTCTCACCTCTCCTCATATCACACCTCCTTCTTACTCATTCGCAAACAAAAAGGGAATCCAATTCGGACTGCTTTGTCAGAGCAATACAGCAAACAAATAGGAGCCGATAAAACGCCAGTCTTTATTTTTTATCTGTCTGTCTGTCTATTGATTGCCACTGGGGACCCGATGTGAAGTCTGGAATCTGAAGCCGTCTCAAATTTTGGTTGTGAGTTTGCTGAGAAGCAGACCTGAAGTCTGTGATGACATTTCCATTTAATTACCGATGCATCACTTGAGCTGAATACCAACATGTCCTGTGTGAAAGTTGTAAACAACTTCTGTTTGAGTGCAAAAGGCTGTTTACTTTTTGGATAAATGTGTAAAGTTAATATAGCAGGCTTATGGTTTAAAATACAAATAGCCTAAATTTAGCATTCCATTATCATTAACTCAAACTGTTAGACATTTCAATGGGTTTTTACAGTAACTTACTGGCAATAGTAAGTGTTAGTGATGGAAATGTGTTCCCTGAAAAACAAGAAGTAGAAATGGCACACTTTTAAAAGGAACACCCTTTATAAAATACACTGACCTCTTAAAACCATTGTTGTTCCCTTATGAATTATCAGTCTCGGGGTAGCTGGCATGCTCATGTTTTTCTTGATGCTTCATTGCAATTGCCTTTAAAAAAAAACCAAATACAAAATTGCAGTAAACCTTAAATTCCATTAAACGAAAACGCCACCGTTTTTCCATATTTTACTATGTTCCTCCTTTAAATTAGTTGAGTTGCTTTGTACAGTACCTTTCCCGTTTTAGTACGTGCACTTAATCACTGTAGCGTGCGGCGCCACTATGTTAGCATTTAGCATAGCACCATTCATTCTTTAGGATCCTGCAGGATTGAATTTAGAAGCCACCAAACACTTCCATGTTTTCCCTATGTAAAGACGGTTACATGAGTAGTTACACAAGTATGGTGACCCAAAATAAAATGTGGTGATAAAATGTGGTGAATTGGATAAAAAATTATAACTATAATGTATGGAGGAAGAGCATTTTGCAGCACTTCGGCCTTGGCATGGAAGCGTTTGGTGGCTTCTAAATTCATCCCTGTTTGGATCCTAATTAATGAATGGTGCTAAGCTAAACGCTAACATAGTGATGCTACACGCTACAGTGAATACAAGCTACAGTGCATGTACTGAGATGGGAGAGATACATATCAACTCGTCTAATTTGAGGGAATAACGTTTTCCTTTAAAAAACTATAACAAACTAATTCTAAAACTAGAAAGGCAGCTAGCCATAAAACTAGTTTAACCTTGCTAACATAAATAGAAAAATTCTCAGTAGGATACTGGCCAACATAACTACTAACTAACATAACTAACACCTGAACAATATTTCACATTACTTAAGTTAATGTAAATATAAAATAAGCGTTGCTTGTTAAAGATTATTTTAATTCTGTAATTCAATAAACCTGAAAAAGGTGTTTGAAGTGATATAGCAGTTTACCATAATATCATTGTTACTGCCGTGTTGACAGATAAATGTTACTAGGATAAACTGGTGTGCAAAAATCTGACAAAAACACACAGTCACACATATACATATTTTTGCCTTGCTTGCTTGCTGGTCTTATTCTCTCATAAGTTGCATCAACACACAGCGCAGATGTTCTCCAGAAGAGACCTGCCCTCCCGCGTGAGTACTGCGAGACCCAAGGGACACAACGCAACAGGGTGCGTCATGGGACAACTCTTAATGGTCGAGTACGGGTGCAGGCAGGAAGTGACTCGCATGTGTGCTGCATGTGAGAGAATAAAATGATTTGCGGGACTCCTGCAAAATAGAAATTATCTAAACAAAGTCTCTAAAACATATAAATTGTTATTTATCTGTTGCACAAAAAGCAAACAGAACAACTAATATTATCATTAAAATGATTGATATGCGCAAGCTATGCACAGATTCTATTTATAACACGTCTTCCTTGTACGCAAACGGCCCAACTTGACAAAAGATGATATAAAACACATTATAATCCATGCTACTGTGTAAAGTGAGTGGATGCGGACAGTTAACTGTTAACTGTATATTTTCGACATATGTAGTACTCCAGTTTCTGTGACGAAGGAAAAATATATTTGCTAATCATTACAAATGACGTAACGCATCCGATATAGTCAGTCTCAAGCTGTCACATCATTGTAGACATGGTGTAGGGTAAATCCTGTCAGTCCAAATGTAAGGCATGAGGCAAATAGAACAACTTCAATGAATGCCAAAGAAGCCATTATGGCAAATAAAGTAGTATACAGCAATTTAAAAATGTATATACAGTAAGTCTATGTATGTGGGGTTTGACCTCACAGAAAATTCCAGTAAATACAATTATTCACTGTAAAGGGAATATTATACTGGGTGATATACAGTAATTAACTGTAAAAATTACAGGAATGTCTAACAGTGCACCCTCATGTTGAACCTGTACAAATGACTTTCTTCCTTTAAACAGGAAGATTTTTGGAGGAATTTTGAAGAATGTCTGAAGCTTTCAACTTCCAAAAATGTGTCATGAAAGTGGTCCATATGCAATATTTCATTATATTTCAAATGTTGCTTCTCATGTTAACTCAAAAAGAACTAGAAAAAGGATGAAGATTATGAGGTATGAGGGTGAGTACATGATGTTGAATTAAGATGTAATCGATGGGAAATCAGTATATTCATTGTTCAGTGTTTTGTTTTTTAAGTCTCATAACCATGTTCGAATTTTGACTATGAAAGTAAATCATAATCTATATGACTTCAGATTTGAAAAATGGATCTCCAGGAACCTTCCAGATCAAAGACCTCAAAGAGAGGCAGAGAACATTGTAGGATTTTGATCTGGCCCCAGGAGAGTTGCTCCATCTCTGAGTTCAAAGTTTCGTGTTTTCATTCCAGAGTTTGAGGTATGAGCATCACAGCAGCTCCCCAGAGTTTAGAATGAGCAAGCCCTCAAAGACCAGAGACAAGAAGAACATGATCTCACACTGGTACAACTATGCTTCAAAAAGAAAAGTGAAAATCTGATACAGGGAGAAAGGGATAAAGAATACCTTCCTTACTAACCTGTCCTCTTTGATCACTGACAAATAAAATAAATTACACATTTAGGTAATGTATATCAAGACCACAAACTTTTAGAATCCAATAGAGTGGCTGCTGAAAGTATTGCTTATTTGTATGTTTTCATTTAGCTCCTTGTTTACTAGGAGCTACATCAAATGTGTTCATATAATGCACTATTTTATGTAATTGTCCAGTCATTACAATTCAAATACAATTCATATTCTGTTTCCTGTAATTTTTACCTCCTGTTTTCCTTGTCTTGTGAATAATGCCTACAGTTGCTGGTCATATAATTGGGGTATCATCAACAAGTTGATTTATTTCACTAATTCCATTCAAAAAGTGAAACTTGTATATTATATTCATTCTTTACACACAGACTGATATATTTCAAATGTTTTGAAAATATTCTAATTGTATGACCAGCACCTGTAATTCATGATAATTTATTAATAAAGGAGTGGACTAGAATGAGGACTTCAAAATCAAAATTGTGGTGAGCAAATTATTCCAAAAAAAGTATGTTTTAACAAATGTTAGGCTGCACATTTTTTTTTTTTTCACCATTGATAATAATTCTTTGATGGCAATTCAGCAAATTAGAATGATTTCTGAAGGGACGTGTAGCTATGTTGCCATAATCCTGTCTTTATGTGTGTTTTGAAGTACTGCATCAGAAACGAGTGATGGAAATACCATATTTCGAGAAAAAAAAATCCCTTTATTCACAGAAAAAGTTTTTTATGCTCGCTTGAAGTGGTTTTTGACTAAATAAGTGGAGATGGAAATGCATTTTGCTAATTAATTCCTCCCATGTTCATCAAAAAAGTAATGTGACTGCGCTATGGGACGGATATTTTACACATTAAATTTGCAACTTTGGATGGAAATGCGGCAACTGATGACTGGAATACTGACTGAAATTCTAAAGTTCATCATCATAGGAATAAAATGCATTTTAAAATATATTAAAATACTTAAAAGTTTGTAATAATATTGATTACAATATTACTTTTAAATGTATTTTTGATCAATGAATTCATCCTTGGGAAGCATGAAAGAATTCCTTCAAAAACATTTACAAATATTGCAGTACCATTTAAAAGTTTGGTACTGGTATCTTCATATTTAGCACTTGATGAAACTGAACTCTGGTTAGTGAATACGATTTAGGTTTTAGCACTGAAATATTGTTCAGTAAATTCATCCAATACAAATACATACACACACACACACACACACACACACACACATCTTTTAACTGACCATGTCATGTCACTGGAAAATCCTTTGCTACTATTGATACCTTTTTAATGACTCTTGAGTTCCTCATTACAAGCAATTCAATGAAACTAAATTGGCAGAACATACATTAAAACTGTGTCTCTCAATATGCCCAGCTGTCTCTGTTGTTATGGTGAACACTGAAATGAGCAATAAAATAGTTAGCCTCACGGCAAAGTGGTCAGGTTCGGGCTGGGCGGCATTCCAAATGGACTGTGTTTGTAAATGCAGGTCTTTTTTGTCTCAGCGTGTTCTAGCTCCGTGGAAGTTCATGTGGGGATCACTTCATTGAGGAACAGTGTGAAGTCCTCACTCCTGTGTGTTCTGCAGCAGTTGGGTGTGTGGGAGTGACTGATCTGGCACTCTCCCACACCATCTGGTCATAGTGTAGTGTTCAAACATGCTCAGGCTCATGCCTGTCTCTAAACACTCGACTGTTCACTTTGAAAGACTGGTACACCTGTGCAGGACTGCTCTTGTAGATTGCCAATCACAATGACCATCAAGTCCTGAGTCAAAAAACTGTATGATAAAGTACCGAATAGATAATTAACAGAAAACACTAACCATAAATCAGCCTTAATTAAGTTACCCTCAATAAATATGTCGAAATTCTTTTCATAAATGTTATTTAGTCTCACAGAGCCAGTATTTGATTATAATGTCTGGCGCCAAATGACACAGTTAATTTTTTATACGACCTGAAGGGGTAAATCTGAAATCACCATAGAAAGGCAGATATGAATGGCCATTGGATCATTCAAGTAATGATAGAAATTTCTACAAAAGGGTGTACAGACTGCATTTATTTTTTACTTTTTATTAGTATATCAGACTATTGTGGCCACGCTTTACAGTATGTTTCTGAAACATCAAAGATGTGCTTGATCACATTGTATGCTTATGATTCACTAAAAAGAACAAGTTCATAAGAGTCATTCATTTATGAATCATGTACAGCATGTTTTTGGTTCACTAAAAATAATATTTTGTGAATCAGTAGTGGTCTGTATCTTTTTAATTTACTAAAAATACTATTTCCATAAGAGTCATTCATTAATGAATCAGACTTTATTGATCATTCTGTATGTTTTTGATTCATTAAAAAGAATATGTTTATAAGAGTCATTCATGTGAATCAGACCATAGTGGTCATGTTGTATGTTCTTGATTTACAGAAAATAATGAGGTTTTGTGTGTGTGTGTGTGTGTGTGTGTGTGAATAGTACTTCAGTGGCAAACTGTATGTTTTCATTCACTAAATCTGTTTTAAAAGAGTAATTTATTTGTAAATTGGACTACAGTGGTCATGCAGTTTGACAGTCAATGAACAATGTCTGGGCTATTACTGTTTGTTACTGTGTGTTTTTGAGAGTATGTAGTAACTGGCATTGGTATTTTAGATCAGCATTTGTTGCTTGTTAGACTAACTGACATTGCCAGTCAGTAAAGTGTATACAAACTAGATCAACCAATTCGAGATTGAACCCATCGTCTTGTTTCAGGTCCATTCCAGTCATATCCACAAAAGGCAGTGGTGTCTTTACCCGTCTCAGTTGTCTAGTCTGCTGCTCAGGTGCCTGTGGTGTTGAATTAAATGGCGCAGGTAAAGTGGGCTCTGTTTGCCGGATGAGACAGACTGTCTCCTTGAATCTTCAGCACCTGGTCTCCCTCTGTCCTCACTGAAGGGCTATGGCCCCGCTGCAATGAGCCTTAATCTGGGAGATCACTCTTTATCCTGCAGGTTCCAGGGGCAATGTGGAGGAACATATCAAGCCATCTCTATGGATTAGGCCATGTGCATTCTTGTGGGGACAAGTGAAGGGAGGGAAGTCAATCTCTAGGGTATTGTGGCTTTGCCCTTTCACCCTCTCACTGGTTTTTCTTTGTTTCTTTTTTTTTAGTCTCACTGTCGGAGTGTTCTGTTATTGTTAGTTCAGTGTGTTTATTGGTTCAGCAGTTGGTTTACAGTCTGGTGGCAGACTGGTATCAGGCCTGATACCTTGACCATATCATGATTATTCAAGGAACCACATCCATTTACAATGTAGTTTTACCCTTGGTGTTACAGACAAGGCTTAAAGGGATAGGTCACCCAAAAATGAAAATTATGTCTTTAATTACTCAAACCCGTAAGACCTCTGTTCATCTTTGCAACACAGTTTTAGATATTTTAGATTTAGTTCGAGAGCTCTCTGTCCCTCCATTGAAAGTGTGTGTACTTTATACTGTCCATGTCCAGAAAGGTAAAAAAAAAAAAACGACATGAGGGTGAGTCATTAATGACATAATTTTCATTTTTGGGTGAACTATCCCTTTAATTCTAGTCCCAGACTAAAATGTAGATCCGAGCTGACAAAACAAACTGATGTATGTTTTTGTTTTGTCTCAAGATGCACAGCGGTAATATTAATGTTTCTTTGGTAAACTTGTTTTATGAAACAGGCCCAAGGCCTTAGTTTTTTTGTTGTTACTTTTTTCTTCACCAAAACAGCTGTATTATAATTTTTTATGACCACTTTTCACGTTCTTGCTGTCCCTTAGAATTAAGCAAGCCATTTTTGTTCTTATTTTTTTCGCTGCCAAAGACTGTTTAAACCAGGGTTGCATGCTATTAAGTATCAAATCAAGAAATTATTTATACTGCAGTTCTTATTCAGGTCCTGAATTTGAAGTACTATAGAAAACAATTAGAATTTTAAATGTAAAGGAAGTAGAATTAAAATTCTAAGAAATTTAACTGACTAGCTGCGCAAATAAACGCTGATAATGAACGTGGATTTGCACAGCTAGTCAGTTAACAACGGCTCTGTGTAGTAACAGCTGCTCTATGTGAAATCATGCTCCTGATGGAATTTACAGCTGATTAGAGAACCGGCTTTACTGACAAGATGCGCATTAATGATCGGATGATCTTTATCGGTGCACCACTATGAAAGATATAGAGATGGATGGATTGATAGAAAGAGAGATAACTAAGTCACTTTGGATTCAAAACAACAACTACTAACCATCAGATGCAGTTTGTTGTACAGCTAGCCATCAGTTTTGCATTTATGGCAGTAAATAGCATTACTATCCCAAGGTTACACCGGGAGAAGGTGAGGACTGGATAGACCTGTGCTCTCCTCGACATAAAACAACCTGCCAACCGTAATCTGATACACATATTCATTTACAGAGGTATCCATATAGCATTTCTGCACTAATGGTTGTGTACGATGAAAAAAGTGAGCATGTTAAAGAAAATAGTGTCTGTCTGTATATATGTCTTTGACAGTGTCCTATGCTAGATTCACTCTAGTGGAGCGCTACGGCAGGCATCGATGAAGCCGAGGTAAAGAAGAGCAGGCGCCCTGATTTCTCCTCCACCAGTGACAGCACAGAGTAATGACTGGTAATGCTTCAGTGTGATTACTGCACGTCATTTTTCTTTTTTCTCTCGTGTTCACTCTCCAAGAGAATGTTTTATCTGTGAAAGCGTGTGTACTCATGTGTGCGTGATTTGGGGTGTGTGTGTGCGAGAGAGAGAGAGAGACAGATGCCGATGTTGCAGTGCACAACACAGAGTAACGATAAATGACAAAAAGTGAATGAAGAAAACAAACAGAATCCGAGAGACGGCAATACAAAGATTTTATGAAAAAGAAACATTTGATGTGACCCTCTCCCCAAGAAATGAAATGTCTGCTTTCTGTCTTTACTGTGACCAAAAATAATAACACATAACAAATAAATGTTTCATTCGTAACATGTCAGTTTGACCAGAGCTGCAGTCCGAAATCATCAATACCTGGAATCAAACACATTTCCCTGCAGAGATGCCAACATCTGTAGTGCATTTATGGTAAAATGACTTCAAAAGCATGCTGGGTGTTGTTTCCAGGAGGTAGTCTTGTGATATACGGCAATGCACATTAGTTTTTCTGTCTTTATACAATCTATCAAAGACGGGGGAGAGAATTGCTTCTGTATTCGCTGCTTGAAGTTATTACATAACTTCATGAATTTCATCAAAATATTTTTGCATGAATTTGTCATTACCAGGGCTGCACAGAATCTGTACCCGTCTGTCATTTATAACGTTCTAGCACCATGTGTGTTCCTCTATTAATTATTCATTAATAACTTGGTTTGTTTTGTTTTTCAGCTAGTGTAGTAATATTAGACATATTTAAAAGATTTACCATGTCTAAACTCGTTATTCAGAATGATAAAAAAAATCAATTCAGAAAATACAAATGTTACTTAAGCAAAATACCTTCATTAAATCTTAGGGTAAATGTAATCAATTGAATCAAATTCTGATTAAATTAATCCAACAAAAAGTCCATTGGGAGTTTGTAAATTGCTGGATCATTCCTTCACATAATGGACATAACTTTTCTCACATTTGATTCCTGGATGGATGGATGGATGGATAGATACCTTTGTTAAATCTTAGGGTAAATATAATTTATTTAATTAAATTGAAGTTAAATTTAGCCAACAAAAAAGAGACCATATTATAGATTGCTGGTTCTTTCCTCCAGACAATGAGCAGAACTTCTCTCACGTTTGATTCCAGCTCTCATATTAATCTGGCACTTCGTTTATCATCATTCACGAAAAGTTCAACTTTGCTTGACATCTTCGATTTGTATTAACTTCTGTGCTGTCAGGATTGGGCCTGTAAACTCTCTTCTGTCACTTTTCCAACTTGTAGGAAAGACCTCCAGCCCTGAGATCCATCTTGCAGGCTGCTCTGGGCTGACTGCCTGGCCATCCTGCCCGCCTTCCCAGGCCAGATGCAGCGAGGCCAGATGGAGGAGCTAATCACTGGAGCAGCAGGCAGTGCGGCCGCTCCTGATCAGAACGTGTTTAGGTAGCCCACGGGATGGGGTTCAGTATGTACACTCGCCCGCGAGCTCCCACATCATCTTGTGGCTGTCTCTGTCTGTCTGTCCATTTCTGAACAGTGCTTTTGTGTACAGTAGCTTGGTTCATTTTGTATATGCTGCACTTACAAAAATATGATAGTAATTCACTTTTGAGTATATATAAAATAACAAGGTAAAATAACAAAACTACAGTACTGTTGGATTTTCTTTCTGTTTTGTGTCAAAATATGTGTTGGAGTAGTAGTAGTAGTAGTAGTACTAATAATATTAATAATAATGTATTTGTTTTCTTTTTTATTATTACTTATTTTTAAAAGAAAGACAGTGTTTCTTTTTTGAGACACGAAGGCAAAAACGTTTAGTTCAATAAATGTAACCTAAATTCATCATATCCTTTTTAATATTATGCCTATAATTCATTTTCTTTGTACTTTGTGTTGCAAAAATTGCATTATGAAAGTTTTTAATTGAGAAAATGGCTTAAAATTAAATTAAATGGTAATTATAATGCTTTGCAGGACCAATAATAGAAGGATAGTTCAGCTCAAAACAACCTTTTCATTTTTTTCCCTTTCTGGTGTGTTTCCAAAACTGTGATTTCTTCCAGTTTTCTTCTATGGAACACTAAAGAAAATTGATGAGGGAAGAGGGATTAGAGGATGTTTTTGTCCTCAAGAAAGAAAATGCCATAAAATTATATTATATTTTCAGAGTCTTTCAAAGCCACACAATAACTCTATGTGAGGCAGAGGCCGAAATGTAAGCTGTTATTAACTAAAAAATAAAAGCTTGCATCTGGTGTGTCAGCACATGTTTATCTAAGAACAGATGCTTTCCATATGTTTCAGGAAAAGAACACTAAGTGTTCTCATAGACCTTTTTAATGATGTCTAGACATCATAAGTAGCCGAGCAGAGAACAGGAGCCCTGTAGCTGCTGTTGGAGTGAGATGACATGGCTCACTGCTGTTCCTCACGACCCCCTGCTGAATGAAGGCTGCATTGCTGAACTGAGCAGCGCTCCTTCAATGCAGTCTACTTTACACCCTCTTTATAAAGACTGACACACTGGTTCTTTAGGGGGGAGACAATTATACAGTCTGCATGGCACTATGATGAACTGTGGGGCTCCAGGAACCGACTCTGGGGTCTTGCTTGTCAGTCATGTCATTATGAATTACCCCCTTCCGACCCACCCTTACCCTCGACCCTGTCTGAAGACATGAGGTCACCAGAAGCAGACAACGTAAGAAGGAAGTGCTGCCTAATTCAGCATTTGCATTAGTGCTGCTGTTGCCTCTTTTACTCAGCGATTAATTTCTTGGCTTCGGCGGCGTTTTATTAGATGAGGCAAAAGAGGTGCAACATTGAGCAGTGCCTCCACATCACTGTGATTGGCTGATTATTCTGTCAGTGCGTAATGCCAACCTATCATGTTCACCTGACTTAGGTCACTTGAAACATTAAATTACATGAACATAAAACTGTCCAAGTGTAACATACTGTATGAGAAACATTGTACAGCTGAAGATGATGACATAATCTTTCTGTAATTTAAATGTTTTAGTATGTATTTTTGCAACACAAAATGTATACAGAAAATAACAGAAAACTGTAAATATAGTCAGTTTGGTTTAACCTTAAAAAATGTTTAGATTTGTATAATGTTGTATATATTAAAATATTAAATATTGTGAAATATTGTTATTAATATTATTACATAATATTAATATTATATCTATATCTTTTTATTTTACTAAAAAGTATACTTAAATGTAATTGATTCCCTTATGAGAGGTCATGTAACACTAAAGTTAAAAAAAATGAAATAATGGCTTTTCAAACTTCAGTTTTGCCATTACAGGACTACATTTAAAAAATACATTAAAATAGAAAACAGTTATTTTTCATTGTAACAATATTTCACAGTAGTGCTGTTTTTACAATAGATCAAATAACTGCAGTCTTGGTAAGCATGATACTTCTTCTTTCAGTGACAATAAAAAAGTTCCAAACTTTTGACCAGTAGTGTATTTATAAACTCAGACCCAGAGAGGGAACTTGGCCTAATATTAGCAGTTCACAATAATGCTAGACTTGGCAAAAAAATGTTCTTTCGCAGACTTTTTAACCTCCTGGGGCATAATTTTAGACACTGTTGGCCCATGTTCAGAGCACAGCATCAATGTCCAAAGTGGACAGATAGTAGACAGGGGGTTTAACATCATAGGCTTGTGTGTTCTGAGTTGCCAGCTCTCTCCACAGGGAGCATGGGAGTTATTTTAATAGTTCTGTGAGACCTGACGACAGGTTAATTTGCCTTTCAGAATGCAGTCTTTGCCCCTGCTGGCTTCTTCTGTAGCTTCCTCTGTGTGGTGACAGCTTACTCATTGATCCAGAATGATCATGACAACGGCATATATCATATTTCATTGTAAGAAATGACAGCAAGAAGACTTCTAAGTGCAGGTCCTGCTGGGACAACTGATATTTCATTACATCTGTAGAAACCACAATGTATACATGCAGAATTATACCATACGAGTCCATTCTCTTTTATAAGTCTGCTTAACCTAGAATAAACCAAATCCCTACCTCATTCTCAAATTTCAGCTACCATTTTCATTGTGCCCTCCTCCATGCTGTGCAATGTTGAATTGGGTTCCTTGGCACTGGAGAGCAGGATGGGATTTGACAGGGCGACCCCTTCTGCACTCTTTTGGAGCAGTGCGCTTGACAGAAACTCATTAATTATCTTGGGCGGGGTAGCATCTCGCGAAGCCTTCACGAAAGGATGCCAGTCACCTGCCCACTTGAGCTGAAAAATCGTTAGAGACTCTTAACATTCTTGCCTACGTGTTCATCCCGTCAGTGAGAGAATACTGCCTGCTGTCCGACACTGTCAGACTCTATTGTACTGGAGCCGAACACAGAGGCCCGGTTTGAAGACAGGTGAAGGAATGAAAAAAGTTGGTGTGTATAAGGGAGCATAGCTTCATAAAGCCTTTTGGTAGGCGTGAGGTTCCTACAGTGCATGTCCTGGGACCACAACTAGAAATTAAATTTCATGCTTTGTTTTTCTGGCATGGAACTTGGAGTGGGCAAAATATGATTAGAGACAATAAACCAGTAGAAATCTGACAAATCACAAATTTTGGATTATTAAGAGTCCTGAAATTTGCCAAGTATGGTAACCCATACTCTGAATTGGTGCTCTGCATTTGACCCATCCAAGTGCACACAGACACACACACACACGCAGTGGGCAGCTATTTGCTCCATCACCCGGGGAGCAATTGGGGGTTCAGTGCCTTGCTCACGGCACTTCATCCATGGGTACTGAAGGGTGGAAAAGAGCGCTGTTCATTCAGCGCTCTCTTCCACCCTCAGTAATTGATAGTATCGTGGTTATGCTTGTGTAACATTACTGTGCTGTGTCATCATGAAATCTTTTAAATGCATTGTTTAGCCTGACAGTTTAAACAACCATTTAGTGAGTATTTACACAATTGCTTATGTCTTGAATTTAAACAGCTGGGAGAAAATCTGTGTCGGGATATTAGTGCTTCAAGGCTGACAAGTGATGTGCAAGCTTTTATTACAAAGAGACATGGTCGTAACAGACATGGGTCAAACACTGGCAAACAGGTATATAGAGGGCAAGACAAAGAATATTCCTAGGGCATGCGTGGGTCTTCAATAAATGAAAAAATATCCAGAGGGCTAGGCAAGAGTGGTAATCAAAGGGTCAAAACACAAGAAACAGGGCAAGGCAGGAAGAAGACTAAACTATGAAAACTATAAACTAAGATACGACTGAAAACTAGAAACTGAAACAAGACTATGAAAACTAGAAACTGAAACAAAACTAGACTAAAACCTATGAAAACAGTCACGGAATGGCTTGGTATCGCAGCTATCGCTAGTAGAAAGATATGTGCAGAACAATACTCGGCAGTGTGAGGGGAAGTCCAATGCGTATAAAGCGAGTCTGGTGATTCTGCTGTGTCTGTGTGGTTGGTCTCAGGTGAATGTGATTGGTGCAATGGAGCATGGGAAATGTAGTCCAGGGTGTACTGTGAGAGTCTGTGTTGTGGATGATGACTTCTGGTGGTGAATTAACGGAAGTTCAGTGACCGGATCATGACAATTAGATCCATGCACCTTAATCCATTTACCTTAAGATGTTTTTATATATATATTTTTTAAAACCTAACATTGGTTAGGTTAGTAGTAGTTTTATGTATCCAGCAACAATAATCATATCATGATCACTTTGTTGAAAAAAAAAATCTACTATAGTAATATAATATTTAATGTCATATCTACACTAAAGAAGGAATTTAAATGATAAATATTCCTTTTCATTGTGCCAAAAAAATCAATATCGGTCTGATTTGTGAATTAATCATTCCGAATGTTTTGGGGAATGAGATCAACAGATTATTAAGACAATTTGACACAAAAGAATGAGTCATTCATAAATCAAACATTGTTGTCTTTGTTATAAATGCACTAGGTTGATACACGGTGGGAGTCAAGATTTTCAGTAAACAATTGTATAAATTTGGTGCTTTTGTGAAGTTGTAACATATTGGCTCTTAATTAGTACTTATGAAGCACATATTCTACATGACCATATTCTACATCCCTAATCCTACCCAATACCTAAACTTAACAACTAGTAACAACTACAGCAAAATAGATGTTTATTGAGGCAAATGTCTTAGTTAATTGTTTGTTGATAGCAAGAAGTGTGACCAAATAAAATTGTACAGTTATTTTGTTTATTATGCTTATTACAACATGTTGGTGAGTAAATGACGACAGAATATCTTTACATCTTACTATGGTAGTAATACTGACACAGTATGCCAGATTTGATTCAGTGGTGTACTGCTGGTTCAGCTGATAGAAATATCCACCAAGTCAAGCAGAAAGGTCAAATAAAGGACATTTTAGGTCTTTGTGCATGCCTGTGTTTTCGCAACAGTGAGGTGGGTTTAGACTGAAAAGGGTAGACTGGTATTTTCAACTATGCCTTGACCTGGTTTTCCCAGTGTAATGGCATTGTATTACAGCCAGTTCCAGCTTAGTGAGTCTTAAGATTGAGCCCTTTTGCAGTTCAAACTGCTGTGACATTCTGTTGGGCCGCTTTGCTTTGTCCTTGGGTGCAAATCGCATCAGATCTCTCATCAGAAGCCTTTGCATGCTGGGCTGACATTGGCAACGAGAGATGTCAAGGATCTGATTGGTCTGTGAAGGTTAAATCAAATTAATGATTCACTTGCAAATCATTGACAGAATTCACTTTAATGGTGCCATGAGGGAATGCTTTGAAAAATCAAACATCTTGATTTGGTTTTATTTGTTTTAATGCCCAAGTTTGAAAAATAGCCTTATTTTTATAATGTTTATTTTATTTTTTATTTTGTTTTCACTGATGTTCACCTAAAGGCCTGGTTTCATTGGCGAAATGCCTTGCTGTGCAACTCCTGGAGGCATTTCTGATGAGCTGCCTATAAAACCATATGAATGCTTTGACCTTAAAACAATACAGTATATTTACTTAACATGATGGATGTGGAGGAAGGGTCTTTAAGTGGCTGTGCATCTGAACGGGCTACGGAACCCTTGAGTCTTAGCGATACAAATTTAATTTCAAAGCAACGGTTTCCCATTGAATATCAGTTTGCCGACATCCCAGTGAGTGCGGCAAACAGAGAGAGATGTTGTTTTTTTGACACTCTCATTGTTCATCCCTACATATGTCCCGCTAGGTTCTGTGTGATGAAGCAATTAAAATTGATCTTGTGTCTAATCGAAACAAAATTGGTTGGAGTGGACCATTTCTCACATGACACATCAATCTCTTTTGCTCTGCTGTCTCCCCAGGGGTACATTTTACAGTTCCTAAAAGCTATCCCGTGCAGCGTGGTTCATTAAGAGACTCGCTGTGATAAAGGTGATTTACATATATTTCATGCGGAGGCCGGAAATCCCTGTAGCTGAAGTGTAGCTTAAAATAAATCCTAGTATTACTCTCTCAAAATCGTTTATCTTGATAATATGAGCAGACAAGAAAGTTTGTTTTGTTGTATAGAATGAAGACATATTTTCTCACTATCCACAAATTCACAAGGGTTCTGACTTCAATAAAGTGCACTAAACTTTTACAGCATCTTATTTACTTGCCCACAATTCAGTTTAACCAGATGTTTTGTTCATTTTCAATTCATCATGGCAGCAGTTGTCTGCTAAATGAAGAAGAACACTGCAGAAAAGAAAATCAATTGGTTTCAAAGCAAAAGTTGTTCCTGGTTCTTAAACTATATCAGAACCAAAAATGGGCATTATCATATTAGCATTATCAAGATAATTATCATTATCAGATTTGAATAATTCCTTTAGTGAATCTCAATCTGGAACTACAACAGAGTTTGGAAACTGAGATCTGGTTCTTATTCAGAATCACTGGCAAGATCAGTTTTACATTTATTTAAATTTCTTATCATTTTCAGATATTTCTTTTTTTAAAGTCATCACTGGAACTGTTAAGGGGATAAATTAAAATTGAAACTGAATTTTATGCGTATTGCTATTGAACTTGCAATGAAAGCCAGTGGGCTCCAAAACAACATTAATTGAAGAAAACAAATCAAAAACATTATAAAAAAAAAAAAAAAAAAAAAGGTGTACGATTTAATGTAATACTTCACACAGAAATGCCTAATTAATTGTCCAGATATTTCCAAAGAAAAATAAAACATTGAATTAAATGTGAAATTTTTGAAGTTGAAAGACTTATTTATTTAAAAAATAAGGTGCAGATAAAATAAAGAAAATCATAAAAAAGGAATCAGAATAATTCTTTACTATTTCCATCTTTTATATGGACATTGTAATGCATTCTTCATGAACTCCCTCCAAATCCTTTTGTATCTGTTTTATCTTTTTTGTTGTCAGGATGTGTTTTTCATGTCTAGGATTTTCATAAGAATCTTTTCTCTCAGTATAACAGGCTTGTGAAAATGGATTGGTCTTAGATTGCTTATGTTTCTTGTGGCTTAAGCACATGGTCTGATTGTTATTGTCCGTCATCATGGCTGGCACACCCAGCGGCGGTCACTGATCAGTTGGGCATTGTGGATGTGCGGACATGTTCTTTTCTCTCTCGCTGTAGAGATAATACCAGAGCCTCTGTACAACTCTGATTGTTTTTGTGCCACAGCTTATGCTGGTAATCTGAAAGCCCATCGTCCTCCGCCTCAAATGAGATGGACTGATCATTTCAAATCTGTGATTGAATTCAAAGCAGATTTCTTTACTCTGGACGCTTCCTGTAGAAACACAGTTAGGGGACAGTTTTAATGCTGTAGCCCAATAGCCTAAAAACTAGACATTAATAAACAACCTAGAATATTTGCTGCAATTAAACTAAGGGTGCATTAAAAAGTCAATTTTCGAGCGTGTGGAAAAGGATGCCGACCACCACTGATCTCTTTCAATTAAATTGCGAATTACTCATCACCTGGTTTAGGATCACCTCATCAATCAGGAGTCCATAAACTGCATTTTCCAGGCATCCTAGGGCTTGTCACCTGCTGCTTCTGCCTTCCCTCTGCCAGCTCTCTTCGTCCCCCGCCTCTAATGTCTTTCCTCACTAATGACATTAGAATGTTCTGGGGGAAGAAGCGGCTGCTATCAGTGCAATTAAAGCACGGAGACTATTTTCATTTGGGACTTTAGCCAAATGACTGGTAGCACTGCTTCCAGGAAGACTTTTTTCTCTCTGGAAGAACTTTTAGGGTCATTGCTTCCTTACACATTTTTAGAAAAAAAAAAACCCCAACAACATAACAATGGACATTGTATAGAAGATAAACATTTCTAAACATTTTATGTATGTAAATTATGCAAAGACTTTTAATCACTGTGTTCAAATATATATATATATATATATATATATATATATATATATATATATATATATATATATATATATATATATATATATATATATAGACATTACCTCAGCATGTAAATATGAATCAGTCTTTAAAAAAAAACAAGGTAAACTAACTTTTAGCCCACAAGGTAAATAAATGTTGTTCATTTTTTGAGTATAGCACAAAATGATGCATTCAGGGGTGAATGTAGTTCAAATTCTTGATTTAGTCAGTATTCAGAACAACAACAAAGTGCGTAAAGCCATTTGCTGCAGGCATTTACTCAGTATCTGTATGGTGAATGGTATAGGCAGAATCCATTGCGGTGAGGTGATGTGCATGTCCTTCTGTGGTGTTTTATTCATGGCAGTATCTATGGGTGCATTCTCACTTCAGAGGCCAGTGCAATGCTCTGTCTGTTTATCAGGAGCTGATAGGGGAGGTGTAACTCATCATGGGATAAGGGCACTCATTGCAGCCAGTGAACATGAAAATTGGATTCAGAAAGATAAGTCAATCTGTGGGCCGGATCATTTTATGAGGCAGACTTAGAGCGAAGAAACACTGATACATTCTTGCATACATATATTAATAGTAAAAGGAAAGCTTTTACCGCAAACTGTCTGCATTATTAAATCTGTTTGCTTTTCTCATTTCACACGTAGGCCTGTGTTACAGCTCTGCTAAAATTTGATTTGCCATGTAGGGCACATAAAGCAAGGAGTATTGATTTGAACTGAACTATGTCATTTTACTAAGAAGTGTGTACATGCATTCAGCCGTTATTTAAATTACATTTGTGTAGATAAAGATTAAGGTTACAACCTTAAATGCATGTTTAGATTTTAGTTTACAATGGAATGGGACAATTCATCATTCTGTGAACTGCTCAGAACAAAATGAACATCTTCCATGGAGCCTATAAGTTCTTTTTCCGTTCTCCTTTTTTTACTTTCTTTCTTTTTTCAAAAAAATAAAAAAAATAAAACTCCTATAAGGTAATTGCAATGGCAAACTCAATGGAGTGTGTTTATCTTGCCTCTCCACCCTGGGATTTGTGGGAAAATTCACCTAGTGCTTAATCTCGTGTGCAATGGTGCATAGACGAATGAGGAAAAAGGTATTAGAAGGCAATATTTGAATACATTTCTAATCAAAAGGGAAGCAGATATGGATGCTATGGAGGAGAAAGCCCCCTCTTTCTCTTCTACTGTAAATAAAGAGTAGGAACGATGCAGGGAAGTGAAGAGTATGAAATGACACTTATATACCCATTTTTTGTCCATCAGAAGCTAAAAGCTAAGTGCCAACTACAAAAACTTGATTACTTTATTAGGTAGCATCAAATTTTACAATCAATCAATCAAGAACAATCAATTTTACTGCATTTGTAAATCTATGTTAATGTTAGTAAAAATACTATGGTTGATAGTTTAGTCTTGCTTTCTTAGCATAATACATTAACTAATCTTAATTTATAAAACTTGAAATGTCATAAAATATTAAATTTATAGTAAATAACAGTAAATAACATTAAGTTAGTTGAAGTAAATACAGTATTGTATTCACCTATTACACTAAATATTATTTTATTTTGTAAAACTGCAAGTCAGGGCTAACTGGTCTTGCTAACCATTGCCCCTTTGGTAATGTCTGACATAGGATCATTTGGTAAAACAAGTACAGTTCATATTTGCTTCACTGACAGTTTATGTTCACATTCCAATAAACAATTATAAATATGGCCACATTTACTGTAGTTTTGTGGGCATTGATTCAGGATCAAATTATCCAGCTGTTTGCTTTGTATTGCATGAAAAGGCATCGATTAAAAGATTATTTCATTTTACAGAAAACCAGATGTGACATTTAGCGCATGCACAGCAATTACATATTCAATAGTTTCAACATGTCCAGGATGAATAAGCTAATAGCTTCACTGAGAATAATTCACTATTGATCTGGAGGCTTGCATAATTCATGCTCTCGCTCGATAACCATAGTTGTGGTCATTCAAGGATATATTTTGAATAAGGCTGGAAAGAATTAAATCACTGTTTGAGCTATCAGCACTAAAATATGCCATTCTCTTTGTTGTAGAGGACATGGTATCCTCTGTGTGTGTTTTGTTTGTGTGTTTGTTTTTCAGGATAATCCTATGTTAATCAAAGTTGCACACTGATAAAGTTATTTTTACTTCTTTTTTTCAATGCAGACTCAAAATGTTTTTTTTTTTTTTTTTTTTTGACCATATCGGTAATTGTAATTTCACTTAGCTACCCAGGGGTCTTAACAGTCAGTGTTGCATCATGAAAACATGGTTTATCAGGCCGTGTTTGGCAGGGGTTTGGGGGTGGCATTGCTGTAGCATGCGCAGGCTGGATTAAGGACTGGGAGAGATGGGTAGTCTCACAGGGAAAGGCTCCTGCTTTTGTTTATTGCAGCATGAGTCTGCACATTCCTTATCAGCTATATGCACCGAGGCCTAAACAAACACACTCTCTCTCTCCTGTTCGCTCTCTCCTGCTCGCTCTCCTGCTCTCTCTCTCCTTCTTACCTAACCATGTTGGAATGCCACTACCAAAATATACTGTATGCTAAATGTACATATAGTTTTCAAGTTGATTGGTGTTTGATCTGATTCCAAGGTGTTTGATTGATACTTACATTTTGAGGTTTGGGTTTTCTTCTTTTGTGTTGCATGGGAAAATAACAGCATGCAGGTACTGAACGACAGGAATGGAAGTGAATGATTTTACATTTTTCACAGTATCATGGCCAACCATTCAAAATACCTGCCTAAATAAATTTCCGCAACAAAGTTATTACGTACCTTTCTGCATGTTTCGGAGCAGTTTCAAAGTGAAACGTCATGTGAGTGCCGCTAAAAAATGGCATTAATATGTGATCCTGGCACATTTTTGTTACATTGGTGCAGACACGCATTGCTGTGTTTTATTATGTTGCTTCAGGTATTGCAGAGATTCATAATTCAAATGTACAAGGACTTGCTCCTGCTCCAAGTGTTAAAATGTATGCTAAAAAAAAATTGTGCCTCTCACACTTGCTATGTGAAACGATCTAATGCTGATACTGTATATGTAAATGTCACCTGCTTGATTGTTTACATTGTTGCCAAATCTATACTATCACCCAACTCTGATCTGCTCCTGAATTTCTGTAAAGCTACTTGGATATATATTCATGTATATTGTTCTAATAATTGAACAGCCTGGAGTCAACTATTCCACCTATACTACAAAATATAATATTAGAGCTAGTAATTGAGGTTAGAGCAATTAATAATGCAGTTATTAAAACAGTCTAATGCAGTTACGAGAGAGAGAGAGAGAGAGAGAGAGAGAGAGAGAGAGAGAGAGAAAGAGAGAGAGTTAGGGAGAGAGAGAGAAAGAGAGAGATGCTCACTATATTATGAAATATCTGATATTCTGGCTCTGAAATTTGTGCAAGTAAATCTATTTGGTAGTTTAAACACTTTCATATAGAGCATGTTATTTGATCTATACTGGGTGATGGGCGTTTATTTAAATGTTATTAACCCTCCCAAACCACTAGATACTGGATTATTCTGCCCTGGCGACAAGAGTCCATGATCTCATGAACTTGATGCGCCTCTTCACTGTCTTTGATGACGGGGGGGGGGGGGGGGGGGGAGCTCTCTGGTTACCAGCCTCCTCCTGGTCCTCCTTTTGGACCAACATTGGGCTTGAGCAGAGACACATAGAAAGTGGGTGAGATACAGTAATTTATAGGCAGAGACAAACAGAATGAAACAGGAGTTATCTGTCTGAGGATTCTGAATGGACCCACGTACATGGGACTGAGCTTCTTACAGGGAAGCCGAAGACGGAGTTCCCGAATGGACAACCAGACCCATTGGCCCGGCTGATAGTTGGAGTTGATACGACGACATCGATCAGCTTGTTTCCTAGTTTGGTGAACAGCTCATGGAGGTGAACATGCACCTCATTCCATGTCTCCTCGCTCCGTTGAAGCCATGAGTTGATGGCTGATAAATCTGAGGGTTCCCCGGACCATGGGAACAAGGGTGATTGGAAACCCAGAAAACTTTGTAAGGACACTTTAATATTGAGTGTGTTAGTTGATCTATACCTGTGGCAGGTTTACGGAGGGAGTTCTGGGCATACTCTGCCCAGAATTGATAGCGGTTCCAATCGGCCTGATTTCAATGACAATATGAGTGGAGGAAACGGGTTAATTTCTGATTCAGATGTTCAACCTGACCATTGGACTGAGGATGATAACTGGAGGTGAGTTTCTGGCAGAAGGCAGACCACACTCAGGAGGTGAATTGAGGTCCATGATCAGAGAATATGTCCTCGGGAGATCATAGAATCTGAACACAAATTTGCACAAGGCCTCAGCTGTCTCTAGAGCTGTGGGCAGTTCAGGCAGAGGAATTAAGCACCATGACTTCGAAAAGAAGTCGATTACTGTGAGTATGGTGGTATTTCCCTGTGATGAAGGCAAATCTGTGATGAAGTCTATGGCGATGTGAGACCTGGGGTGTTGTGGAATGGGTAGAGATTATAGGAGGCCGGCAGGCAGCTGATGAGAGGGTTAAGTCAAATTACAGGTGCAAGAGTTTCAAATTAAGGTTATGGTATAAGCCTGCAATGCAGGCCACCAAACACGATTGCTGAGCAATTAAACTGTGGCTGCGATGCCTGGATGCCCAGAGCTGGGGGTAGCGTGAAGTAGTTGAATGACTCTTTGCCGTAGGGTAAGTGGTACGTATGCGAGATTGGGTGGAGTTTTGGCTGGTGAAGGATTGGTGGTTTGAGCCTCTGTGATCTCAGTCATGATATCCCATTGTACGGCAGCCAGAATAATGGTGGGAGAGATGATGGATTCCTTTTCCGGAGGTAATGTGGATGATTCATGAAGTCTGGACAGAGGGTCGGCCTTGGTATTTTGAAAGCCTAGATAGGTTACTGTGAAGTCAAATCTGGTGAAAAACAGAGACCATCTTGCCTTTCTGTGAGTCTTTGAGTCTTTTGGCGGATTTCAGATATTAGAGATTGAGATGGTCAGTGAGAACTGTAATGGGGTGTTTAGCTCCCTCCAGCCAGTGGCTCCACTCCTTAAAGGATGCCTACATAGTGAGAATCTCTCGATTCCCCACATCGTAATTCTGTTCGGTGGGGTTGAGTTTGCGGGAGAAGAAGGCACAAGGATATAATCTTGGTGGGTTACCATGTCTTTGAGAGAGAACGGCCCCTATGCCTGTGCTAGAAAGCATCAACCTCTACAATGAACTCCAACTCTGGATCAGGATGGTGCAAGATAGGTGCAGTGGTAAACCTCTCCATTAGTTCACGGAATGCAGAAAGGGCTGCCGATGACCAGACAAGACATTGTTTCCCCTTTTTCATCATCAATGTCATGAGTGCTGCTACTGTGCTGAAGTTAAGACTGAAACAGCGAATCACCGATAGAAGTTGTCAAATTCTAGGAAACACTGTACTTCCTTTAAAGTGGCTGGTTGGGGCCAATTTACTACTGCTTGTACCTTCTTGTCCTCCATGGTCACCACTCCCAAACATATCACATATCCGAGAAATGACACTGTCTCCTGATGAAACTCACACCTTGGCATATAACTGATGGTTGATCAGATGCTGTTGAAACAGAACGAACATGCTTGACATGGTCCTTGTAGGAGAATAAATCAAGATGTCATCAATGTATACAATGGCCCAGTAGTTCAACATGTCTCAAAATACTTCATTTATAAACACCTGGAACACTGAAGGACTGTTGACTAACCCAAATAGCATGGCAAGATATTCACTTGCCCAGACGTGGTGGAGAAAGCCGTCTTCCATTCATCACCTTCACGGTTGCGAATGAGATTATAGGCTTTGCGAAGATCAAGCTTGGTGAAATACTTGGCCATTCTGAGTTGTTCCAGGGATGCAGGGACTAGAGGTAAGGGGTAGCGGAACTTGATCGTGATATCATTGAGTCCTTGATAATCAATGCACGGACGGAGTCTTCTATTTATTTATTTTTTTCCAAAGAATAATCCGGCTGAAGCAGGTAGCGTAGCATAAATGGCCGAATGAAACCCTTTGCAAGTTCCTCCCTGATGTATGAATCAATGGCTTCTGGTTGAGATAAACGGAAAACTCTGCCTTTGGAGAGATGTGAACCAGGCTGAAGATTGATAGCACAGTCCCTTGAACTATGAGGGGGTAGTTGAGAAGCCTTGGTCTTGCTGAAGGCCTCGGTTAGATCATGGTATTCTACAGGAAGTTTGGATGCCAGAGTGAGCTCTGTCTCCCATCTTTGCAGAGTAATGTTGAGACAGTTTTGGAAGCATGATTCTGACCAATGAATTATCTGTCTCTATGTCCAGGAGATAGATGGTTTATGTCTCTCTAGCCAGGGAAGTCCAAAGATGATTAGGGTCTGAGGGGACTGAAAGACAAATAGACAGATAGTCTCGGTGTGAAGAACTCCTGAACACAGTAACAAATCCTCTGTGGTGAAGTGAATTTGGCAGGAGCCCAGTGGATGTCCATCTAGTGCTGCCACTGCCAAAAGAAATTCACAAGGGACACAAGGAATTTATAAGTCTGGGTGAATTTAGAATCAATGAAATTTTCCGCTGCCCCGAGTCGATCAGAGTCGTAGTCTTAGTAACCTCCCCATTAACCCTTAAGGCTACTGGAATCTCTAAGACAGTAAATGCTTTTGTCTCACCACAGAAGAATTGCAAGATGGACAAATGGGACAGGAAGCTCTCATATGTCCAGGAAGGCCGCAGTACAGGCATAGATTCTGGCGTATGTGTCTCGCTCTCTCCACCACCCTGAGATGGGTGGAGCCAATCTGCATGGATTTGGTCTCTGCTGGCAGCAATGTCGCTCCGACAAAAGGCGAGGGAAGCTGAGGTAGGCGACAAGAGCGGAAGAGATTATCAATTCGGATTGTCAGGTCAGTGAATTGATCCAATGATTTTTCCTCATCATGAAAGGCCAGTTTAGACTGTAGCTCTGTACAGAGACCCCTGCGGAAGTGGAGCTTGAGAAGATCATCCGAGCACCCTGTTTGCGCCGCGAGCGTGTGAAAGGAGAGTGCATAATCAGCCTCCGAGCCCCTTCCTTGTGAAGAGACAGTAACTGCTCGCCTGCTTCTTTACCACCAGCGGGGTGTTCGAAGACCTCTTTGAAGCACTGGATAAAATTGCAGAAAGAGGGGAAAACAACGATCATCCCTCCACACTGCAGTGGCCCACTCTAGTGCCCTTCTGGTGAGGAGGCATCAAGATCAAACAAAGGCAATTTGGCTCTCATCTGTTGAATATAACGTCAATTGCTGATTAACAAACATTGAGCATTGAGCATTGAAACAGAAATCCCTTACACCTCGTGGGTGAACCATCAAACTTTTTGGGAAATTCCAAATGAGGATTGGCGGTGACGGAAGCTGAAACTGGAGCTTGTGGAAGTGGATTGGGAGGAAGAACACTTGCTTCATTAGTATTCCGGTGATGGTTGCCTCTGGTGGTGATCGGAGGGAGCCACGGAGGTTGAGTTTGTGACAATATGATATCTAGTACGTTTGTGTATTTAAATGTCTGAAACCTACAATAAGCATTATATGGTTGAAAATAATAAACATTTGTGATAATAGCACTCAGCGGCTCCGATCCAGCAAAAGCAGATTTAAATTCAGCAGTTGAACTGAAAAGTTCTAATCACACCAGAGTGATCATACACTTCAATAACCAGCCAAGACAGATCTCACCGGTGTGATCGCACACGTTAAAGGGTTAAGTAGACCTTCCTGAAACTACTTAAGCATTCATCAGACTCGTAATGTAAATCTATTATAATATATATATATATATATATATATATATATATATATATATATATATATATATGCTTTTGTTGCTGGGTTAATAGAGGTTACTGAGCATAGGATGTTTACTATATTTTTTCTTTATTTCATCAGTCAAGGAAGTGTTGGAATTTGCTATTAGTTCTGTTTCATTTTGATAAGGGGAATTTGTCCTTACAAGTTTTCATAGTTTTTTTTTTTTTTTTTTTTTAATGCAACAGATTATTATTCTTTTTTTTAATGAAATAAATAATTGTGTTCATGTTCAGGTTAATCAAAGGTCTGACTCGTCAGCATGGAACAAAGTAGCAACCAGTGACCAGAAACTCACGCAACACGTAATTACCATTAAGACTGGTAAAAATATGCTGCCCTGGGTATTGTGCAATCAGCAACAATGTAAATTGCAATAACTTGTAAATGACCAGTGCATGGCTTTGGGATAACTTAGTCATTCATGAGTTAAACACCTATTTATTATTCTGTCTCTTTGGCTGGTATAAGATAAATGATTAGGAAAGTAATCAGTTCCCTATTAACTGGAACTATGTATTTTTATACAGCTGGACCTCCTTCTCCTGATCATTGTATCCTGAACATGGAGCATCTAAATCGGATTAGTGTGCAATCTTTGCATGCTTTATGACTGACCTAAAGGGCATAGTTTACAGAAAATGAAAAATCTGTCATTATTTAAACAACTCTTATATCAGTTAAAACCTGTATGGTGTTATGCTGAGAATTTTAGGTTGTTATTCTCAGAAATATTGGCATTTTTCTCCTTTATCTAACAAAGGTCCTAGAAAACCTGGAAATATTTATTTTATTGGATTTTTAATTTTCCCCTTATCTATTCCTGCAAAATGTATTTGAAATATTTATTATTTTTGCTTTTGTCTGTCATTTTGTAATGAGTCGCTGTGTTTTACAGTCATGCAAACATTATGTAGCTTAGTGAGCACAAATTAAATGTTGATTCTTTCAGTGGTCAGTCTTTTGAAATGGATTTTGATTGTTTTGTCTGAACACCCAAGTGGACAGAAGGAAAATCTAGAGATGGGCTTATCGCTTCTCACAAGACATAAAGGTGCACATTTAGCATATTGACCGATTTCTTTCAAATTATGACCTTCCGAATGCATAGATAGGAAATGTCAGCAATGGTTGAGTAAAACTGGTCACATTTGCAATTCCCAGTCCCTCTTTGCACAAACAAAAACCAGGGGCTGAAAATGACAGGCAGACTGGAGCAAGGTGGCCTTTTTTACCAGCCTTGTACACACCTTAAGTAGTGTGTGTGGAGTTGAGAGTGTGTGTATCTGTAAGCATATGTATGTGTGTATGTATGTACATATGTCCATAATAACAGGCATTGAGAGCTCCACAGAAGTACAAGCTGCGGATGAAAATAGCTGCCAAACCTCTAATTGGGAATGTTCACTTCCTTTCCCAGAGATCAGTGTGCAGCTGAGGCAGTTTAAAAGGTTTCTGAGACTTGCATAAGCTCTGACCTATTCATATACACATCATACTATAGTAAAGCTTCTGTTTTTAGAATTTTACATTTTACATTTTTCAGCAGCCAATAATGTGAAATTGAAAGTGATACTGCTATATATATATATATATATATATATATATATATATATATATATATATATATATATATATATATATATATATATATATATATATATATATGTATATATATATATATATATATATATATTTGGTAAGATGTCTGTATTCGGCATTCATCACCTTATGTCCCGAGTTTAAATAAGTAAATTGGATATAAGAAAATATAAAATATAGATATAAAGACTTTTTCCACAATATGTAATTTAAATGTTTGGGGTAGTTGATTCTTTCTATTTTTGAAAGAAATCTCTTATATATAGGCTGTTTTTATTTGAGTAAATACAGTAAAATAGTAATATTGTGAATACTGTTATACTGTCTCTATTTGAATATATGATGGAAAGTTACAATTTTCAGCATCATTGCTGACATCTTCGGTGTCACATGACCATTTAGAAATCAACTTGGAGTATGATTTGGAGAAACAGTATTGAAAACTATTGTACTGCGCAAAGTTTTTGGATTCCAAGTCACTTTTCATCAATTTACTGTAATGCACCATTGCTGAATAAATGTAGAAATGTTATTTTTTAAAAAGACATAACATTTTTAAACAGTAGTGTATATTTCACTGAAATAAAATAAAGCATTATTGTAATTTATTACAAAACAGGACAGAACAATATAATCATTTTTAATAAAATTGAAAACCACTGCAGCACTGTTTAACTTCTTAGACATGTTATATTTGTTACTGTAGTAGCTGTCAGGTGCTTTTAAAAACTTGCACATGGGAAGCAGCTGGCATCGAGCAGCCTGTGTTCTGCGCTGCAATGCTTGGCTGCTCCCATGATGCTTTTTCTGCGTTTTCCTCCCTGTAAAGTTCTTCGTCTTTTGTAAAACACCACGTTTAGCATAATGAAATGTAGGAACCAATCACTGAGAGCTCAAATGGAATGCAGACTGACATCTAGTATATTTCCTGGCTGGGGAACAGTCTAATGTGGTTTACATTCACATCTACACTCATAAGCTCAGAAATGGAGGAACGCGAAGCATGCAGATGCTACCCGGTCAAGTCACTTTCCTTTAGTAATTTACACACAGAGACATGCATATACGCACACATGCACACCAATCAGGTAAAGTCTGTGGAGCAAATTGTATTTTTCTGCAGGGTATAGTTAATGATAATACAGGACATTTGTGTTCATGTTGGAAAGTTCAATTCATCACCCTTTGTAATTATTTGT
Organism: Carassius auratus; assembly: GCF_003368295.1. Lineage (NCBI taxonomy): Eukaryota > Metazoa > Chordata > Actinopteri > Cypriniformes > Cyprinidae > Carassius > Carassius auratus. The sequence goes on along the minus strand of NC_039261.1, from coordinate 10,305,423 downwards.
GGCATTAAACATAAAACATTGCATTCAGCAAATTACTTCCCAGTCCTCATTTGACCTGAAGAAAAGTACAGTGTTACAATGCTTCATTTATGGAAAATAACTAAAACTAACATCTGACTAAAACCGAAAACTTATTTTACTGCTTTAAATAAAATTCAATATCTGAAAAAATAATAAGTCTAATCTTAAGAGAAAAAAAAATTATAATAATTTATCTGTTTGTTTTTTGATTATGCAAATTAGAGGCATATGTCAATATAAATCACTGAGCCAAATCTAGAAGTATAATATTATACACAACAGGTCAAACAGCAATCAGAATTGAAAATGTAAAATATAAAATGCCCACGCTCTAGCCTGGTAATACCAAACTTTGCTACTTCGCATTGCTTCGTAGACAGAGTCTGGAAGGGCATTATTGACAAGCGTTTACTTTCTCGTGGTGGGGGGGATGGCTTGTCTGAATTTTAAAATCATTGGTGTATCCATAAGCCAATCACATAACTTTTGGTTACGACGTGTTATGACGTGTTCGCAAAACCTGTTGGGACTAGGCCCAGAACATCACCTCCATTCAAAATATGAAACAAACACTCTTCTTGTTCGGGCTTCAGTTGGCAAGTGCCGGGAATATTCTCCACAACAGAGCAAATAGCATCCCGTGTCTCCATGTCCACTGTCGTTTTCAATTTCCCTAGCCTAAACTACAATCCTAAATTCGGCACTTAGCGTCTACGTCACTGCTCTCAGCATGCCCTCTGTTTGTTGACTGGATGGCTGTCTTGGAGCCCGAGGAAATCTGGGAGATAGTTTGCTATCTGAACCGTTTAGACAAGGCAGGATGGGGTCATGCTTTCATGTTCTTTACGCCAAATTCTGACCCCACCATCTGAATGTTGCAGCAGAAATCAAGTCTCATCAGACCAGGCAATGTTTTTCCAATCTTCTTTTTTCCAATTTTGGTGAGCTGGTGTGAATTGTAGCCTCCGTTCTTAGCTGACAGGAGTGGCACCCGGTGTGGTCTTCTGCTGCTGTAGAGCATCTGCTTCAGGGTTTGACGTTTTGTGTTTTCAGAGATGGTATTCTGCACATCTTGGTTGTAACGAGTGGTTATTTGAGGTACTGTTGCCTTTCTATCATCTCAAACCAGTCTGCCCATTCTCCTCTGACATCATAATCATGTCTTTAATACGTTAGCAGATTTTTTAATTTTGTTTAGTAGCCTATAATTTGGCCAAAATCTGCTGTATGCTGTATTGACTGTGACTAAGTACAGCAGGTTAAGATACCAGATCTCTTCCTTTAAAAAAAATAAAATAAATTTAGTAGAAAACTGCTGTATTTTATTATTATTATTATTATTATTAGGCTATCTTTATTATTATTATTATTATTATTACTTTTTTAATTGGCAAAGAATATATATATATATATATATATATATATATATATATATATATATATATATATATATATATATATATATATATATATATATATATATATACATATTAACCTATATATTTATGTATTAACCAGTATTTTTTTCTAGGAAAACCGGTTTTGGAATGATAATAATACAGAGGAACACAGGAACAGAAAAGTTAAAATATTGATTCTGCTCAGAGTTAACCGATTGATTTTTTAATTTAATTTAATTTTCCATTTAATTTACTTTTTTTCTGTTTTCAAGCACTGGTTTGGAATAATTATTTTATTTTATATTTATTTATTTATTTTATTTATTAATAGTTTTTTTTTAAAGTCCTTCTCACCAAGAGAATACAGTTAAAATAGTTTTTTTTTTATTTCATTTTACAATTTATATATATATATATATATATATAATTTTCAGCAGCCATTATTCCATGTTTCAGTGTCACATGATCCTACAGAAGTCATTTTAATATGCTGATTAGGTGTTAATAAAAGTGCTTAATATTTTTGCAGATAAAATGAAAAAATATATATATATATATATATATATATATTAGCTTTTTATTTGTAGTAAATATAATCTGTATTATCTAGCATACTATATTTTTTTAATTTTATATAAACAGTACATACTTATGTTTTCAAGAAAAACTTTTACCATTTACTTCTTTCTTAAACCTGTAAACTAAAGAAAAAGAAAAATGGTGTAGAAACTCAGAAATTGCTTTTAAATTCACACACAATAACAAAGAAATAGCGAGTAACTGATTAAATTAAATATGACATTTTGAATAAGAAAAGCTAGAATTACTTTTATATTGTAGAACAAACTCCAGTAGCCTTTGTTTTATTTAAAACCTTCAAAATAATCTACTTATGTTCAGAATTAGTTTTATTATTTTACATTTTTAAATAGTTTATTGTACAGTTACATGTAATATTAGATCTTTAGTTCACTTTTGACTCTACTCTGATGTTTGTACACCAGCTGTTTTCTTCACTCAAGATGGATGGTCACGTTAAAGGATTGACTCAAAATGGGAGTATCTTCCCAAATGGCTTACAAACTCGACTGGTGAAAAGGACACCTGTAGCAGTTGTTGCCAGCGCTGAACCACAAAGGCCGGTTTTGTCCCTCTGTCTTTCCTTTGGCTTCTCTTCCCCGTCTGAATTGCACACGGATGGCACACTTGCCCCAGTGGAGCTGTCACTCAAACCCCCAGGGCCGGGGGCCATTTGAGGGTGGGCAGTGGTGGGGGTAGAGCGAGAGGAAGTATTTGGACTATAATTATTTCTGGAGGATATTGACGCCCCCTCTGTAATTTCCCCTCAAACACTTGTGTTATTTCTAACTACAAAATGGACTTTATTAACCCCTGCCATTTCATGCTTCTTTCTCCCGGGGCTCTCACGCAGCGCAGCCTCTTCATGGAAGCGCCTCAAAAGGAGCATCTGCTGGCCTTTTCACGGCACCTAGTCTCCCTTTTAACAGCGAAACGATAGACCGCAATTTTTCATCCTGTCATGTAATGAGTTCGAAATTATCGCAAACTGATTACTGGGGGAAGTACTCTGTGACATTTTCATCGCTTGGATATTTTTTTTTCTACGATTGATGTGTTTCGTAGTTGAATGTCACTCACGGCGCATCACAGTTTCCACTGCCATGAAAAAAGTAAGGGAGGGAAAAACCTGTACCACCTTCAAAATCTGCTCAATCCGCAGGTTATTTCTTTATGGCACATGCCACGTAAACATGAAATAGTTGGTTTAGTGTGTGCTGTTTTCCTCCCTCCTCTCTCTAATGTGCATTGATCAATTTCCAGCTTCACTGAGGATGAGGAAAGATAGAGGACACGAATTGGAAGTTGTTTTAAGATGCAGATAGCCTGACTTTTCCCTCCACGGCCTGTCACATCTCCAAGTCCCACTTTGCATGGCAGAATAGGTTTTTGTAATAGAATTCTCCCCGCAAAGGAGGTTAATTACATTTCTTCTTCCTTATCTCCTGTTTTTTTTACCTCTCTCTCTCCCTTTCTCTATCTCTCATTCTCCCTCCTTCCATCTCTAACTTTCTCAGTTGTGAGAGAAGAAAAATGTAGTTAAAAGCTCAAGAGGAGAAATGCATTTGTTGTGGGGGTTACAGTAAGGTGGTTGTGTTTTCATTGATAACACTTTTGTTAATATTATTTGTGTGTGATCAAGTAAAAGGAACCAGTATTTTAAAGGATTTATAATGTTAATGTACACATATACTCTGTCTCATTGTTAATTCATGCATGTTCATAATATACTGTATTACCATTCAAAGGTTTGGGGTCAGTACAATTGTATTAATAATAATAATAATAAAAATACTTTTTTTCAGCAAGGATGCATTCAGTTGATCAAAAGTGATAGCAAAGTCTTTTAGATTGTCTCAAAATAAGGATTTTTTTTAAAGATATACTGTTCTTCTGAACTTTCTGTTCATTAAAGAATCCTAAAGAAGTAAGCAGTAAAACCATTTTCAACATTAATAATTATTAAATAGAAATTTCTTAAGCAGCAAATCAACATATTAGAGTGATTTCTTAAGGCTCATGTGGCACTGAAGACTGGAGCAATGATGCTGAAAATTCAGCTTTGTCATCACAGGATTTAATTTAATTTTAAAATATATGTATTAAAAAAAAGTTATTTTCAATTTTAATAATACTTCACAATACTGTTGTTCTTACTGTATTTTTGATCATATGAATGCAGCCTTTGTGAGCATACGAGACTTCTTTCAGAAATCTTACAGACCCAAATTGTTTGAGTGGTTTTGAAATTAATAATAACATTAACAAATGCTGTAAAGGTATTGTTTGTTATTAAATCATAATGCATAATACATTAAATAACACTAACATATTGAACCTTATTGTGGAGTGTTAAGGTTAGGGATGTGCCTGAATACGGTAAGGTAATGATATGTACTGCACTCCTAATATGTAATAAATACGAGATACATGAGAAAAATATAAATTTCAATGCTTTCTTACAAAATCTATGGGTAATTATCCTGTATATAAATTGCGGGCATCAGGGAGCCATTATTAATATGCAGGACATTGAGATCACTTATGAATTCACTTTCGAAATTCACGTTCTCTTGTAGCCTACTCTACTACGGAGCGGCACTACTTACCACACATTCCACAAGATCAGTTGTGCTCAGGATGTGTAAATCATTCACCATCCTCCCATCAGTCATCTCTCCTTACCTCTCTCTGTTTATGTGGTAAAACATCACCTACGATACTAGTAGACAAGCGTGTTGGTATATTCTTGTTTGGTCCCAGTACTGATGTGTGTTTGTTAACCAAACAAAGTAGTTTACCCACAGGCTTACCATTTACAGCATGTGTATGGTTTGGCTCTGGGATTTGTACAGCTTAACAGCATTATTTCAGTTTTTGACTGCAAACCTGGGCCACTGAAGAGAAAATTTGACATTTTTAATGACAGGACAAATTTAGGTTGTAAAAGGTAAAGTGCTGTGACATTGCAAATATGTAATGATATTTGTGAATGAATAATTAATGTTTTTCACCTTTAATAAACAAAACAAATTCATACATGTGACCCTTGACCACAAAACCAGTCGTAAATAGCACTGGTATATTTGTGGCAATAACTAACAATACTTTGAAATGGTCAAAATTACATTTCATTTGGATATTAAAGAGGCAGTAAGATGGAAATTCTAAGCTTCCTATCACTGTTTATAAGTCCTGTACATTAGTTTAAATCCATCCAAGGTTAAAAAACATTGTCATTTTGTCAAAATATCATTTTAAAATAACCTCAATTCTCAGAGATCCCCAAACGGTTCGCGCGAAGCTGTTCAAAAGATTCAGTTTCCTTAAACCCCACCTTTCGGTAGCAAACTGTGTTCTGATTGGTCAACTAACATAACCAGTTTTGATTGGTTGTTCCGCACACACCTCCACGGTAAACTATGCGTTAGCATCGGTTTGGGGTGAATTATGTCTTATTCCTCTCATCGCGAAGCAAACAGTAAAATAAAAAACTTGAACAGTCTCGCTGCTTTTTCTTCTTTGTGCGTGTTCAAGCCGCGCGCTTCAGTTTGAATCTGAATAGCGCGTTCAGCGCGGGGGTGTGGTCACATTAGATATAATGAAGGGAGACGTGAAAAACGGACATCGCATTGTTTTCATATGGATTACTTTATCACAGAATATCTGTTAGCAGCACTTGTTTAGTTTTAAAGTAGACATGTCAAGCTTTCTATAGATATCTCTCTCATGTCTCTTCATTGAGTATTAACGGAGTTACACTTCATTTTAATGACGTGTTTGTACATGACGATCAGCACAAACAAAGGCTGCAGACAGCACACATACTGATAAGACGCTCGGGAGAAAACAGACACATAACTTCATAATCATACTTCGCGTTGTGATTCGGAGATGCTCGTTGTTCTAAATAAAGCTGGTAATGAACCCTCTTTTATGGCCAAACGCTTTGAAAATCCCGCCTTGTACTCACCAAGATTAGAAAAGCAGTCATCATTGAAATGTTGAGAACACAACAAGAGGGATTTGTTGTACTGCTCTGGTATTGTGGTAAATATGAATTTTAGCCATTGGTTCTTCTGATCATTCTTTGGCAGTGAAAATAAAACAAACTTGCCTTTACAATTAAAAACACACTGTCTCCTCGACATGATGATATCACACCAACCAGAGTGTCTGTGTGTGGGGGGTGGGGCAGGTCAGAGTTCCGTTTCTCCCAAGACGGTAGGTGGAGATTATTATGCAAAGTGTTCCTAGTGACATACATAGAGATGGGCAAAAGATTTGAAATCTATAACGACTTGTTTCAGCAATTCAGAGTCGACTCCTTACTTTAGAAGCCAATAACTTTATAAATCGTGTACTTTTTGGTTTAATTATTTGCACATTGTTTACACAGATGGACAGCTACATCAAACACTGTAATACAGGTAATTTTTGATTTCCCATCTGTGTGGCTCTTTAAGTAAAGATAATGTTCCATGTAGATATTTTGTAAATTGCCTACCATAAATATATAAAAACTTAATTTTTGATTTGTAATATGCATTGCTAAGAACTTCATTTGGACAACTTTAAAGGCGATTTTCTCAATATTTAGATTTTTTTGCTCAGCAAAATATTGTCCCATCGTAACAAACTATACATCAACAGAAAGCTTATTTCTTCAGCTTTCAGATGATGGAGAAATCTTAGTTTAAAGAGCCACACAGATGGGAAATCAAAAATGACCTTTATTACAGTTTCCGTTTGTTTTATTTTCACTGCCAATGAATGACGATCAGAGGAACCAATGGCTAAAATTCATTTTTACCACAATACCAGAGCAGTACAACAAATCCCTTTTGTTGTGTTCACAACATTTCACTGATGACTGCTTTTCTAATCTCGGTGAGTACAACGGGATTTTCAAAGCGTTTGGCCATAAAAGAGGGTTCATTACCAGCTTTATTTAGAACAACGAGCATCTCCGAATCACAACGCGAAGTATGATTATGAAGTTATGTGTCTGTTTTCTCCCGAGCGTCTTATCAGTATGTGTGCTGTCTGCAGCCTGTCTGCGCTGATCGTCATGTACAAACACGTCATTAAAATGAAGTGTAAATCCGTGTATACTCAACGAAGAGACATGAGAGAGATATCTATAGAAAGCTTGACATGTCTTCTTTAAAACTAAACAAGTGCTGCCGAAAATATTTTGTGATAAAGTAATCCATATGAAAACAACGTGATGCCTGTTTTTCACGTCTCCCTTCATTCTAATGTGACCACGCCCCCGTGCTGAACGCGCTATTCAGATTCAAACTGAAGCGCGCGGCTCGAATACACCCACACAGAAGAAAAAGCAGCGAGACTGTTCAAGTTTTTTATTTTACGGTTTGCTTCGCGGTGAGAGGAATAAAACATAATTCACCCCAAACAGATGCTAACGCATAGTTTACCGTGGAGGTGTGTGTGGAACAACCAATCCAAACTGGTTTTGTGGTCCAGGGTCACATATACACATTGGACTTCACATCCTAACATCTTTCTGAGGCCACCATAGTCTTTTACACTTTTATAAAATGGCCTCTCTTCAGTTTTATAACATTGCCACACATAACTAGAGCCCTAAAGTCTGCTTGCCTTTGATCCACCGCCTCTCTCTTTCTAGCGGTGTAAATCACATAACAGCAGAACCGGGCCCTCACCGTGTCTCTGTCGGGTCCTCCTTAGGGCAAGCAGGTTCCGTTAAGATGAGGGTGAGTGGGAGGACTGCCCACTGAAACATACAGGGGGCATCAACTCTCAGAAAGCCCAGCAGCCCACCAGTGGCCATGGAGAAGGGGATTTCCTGTGTGTGAGGACATATGACTGTCACCCTAGCAATCCAAAGCTCCACAAAGCCTGTAAAGTGCAGAGGGAAAACGTTTAGCATGGATAGATAGCAGTTTGTAGGCCATGTTGAGGGTTGAAGCAGCGAGTTAATGATAGATACTGCTCAATAAATATTTTAATATATTTCCTGTTTCTTGAAAATCAAGGTCCTGAAACATACTACATTAGACATACTATTATAGTTTATTAATGTTTTGAATCAGTTTTATTTTTATATTCAGTTTTATTTTTAAGAACTGCAGTTCTTATATGTTAATATATGTTTACATGCTTGCACACTCTGAGCTTTCCAGACACAGTTACAATGTTCACAGATCTAAAGGACACACTTTGCGATGGAACCAGTCAATCATGCTCATTTCAGCCCATGCACAGATCCTCCTTCAGACAAAGGTCACTATAAATGAACACACTTCTCCACCACTCCTGCACAAACAAACACTCTCATTCTCAAAGCCGTATTATATTGCAGGATTATCAGCAGCAGAAAATGTCTTCCTCAAAGACGTATTTCCCTAAAGCTTTTTGAAATGCCTACCAGAGATGTGCGATCTTATCAAGCTCCCAATCCCAAGGTACAAATCTTTGTGGCATTAAACCACATCGACTCTCAGTGAGAATAAACTCACATATTACCATATAACTGCACCACTGCTGTAGGTAGAATATTTATTGTTATAAATCCTCAATACGAAAATGTGCATTAGCACCTGCAAGCAGTATTTAACCAGGGTTACTAAGTTAACTAAAATGAAAACCATAAAAAATATGTATAAAAGCATATATAGACTAAAAAAGTCTAGCTGGCAAGGCAACAATTCTAATTTTAATTTAGTTTAATTTTAACTTAATGTACTAAAATAACCAAAACTGAAATAAAAAAAATAATAATTTAAAACTAAATAGAAACAAAACAAAAACTACTAAAACTAACAAAAAAATTACTCAACAATAAACAATTACTCACAACAAATTTCTAAAACATAAACTTAAATGACATTAGAAAATCTAAAAATAAAAACTCATAAATGTAAAATAATAAAATTGTATTAAAAATTTAAATATTAACTAAAATTAGTTAAATTATACTAAAAACACTGGTTCGCTTGGGCAATGGGAATTTTCAATTTAATCTTAAATTATTATTATTATTATTATTATTATTATTATTATTATTATGATTATTTTAGATATTTATTTTTTAAACAACTGTTCATAAAATAAAAACTAATTACAGCTAAATATGATTTACACTGCTTGTATACTTTATCTTTGCTATTAAAGTATGGACATAAAGTCTGAAGTTACTAGTTCTAATTTTATATTTCTGTTGTAAATGAATTATTTTGCTTTATCTGGTCAACTTTCCTTTACTATTAGTGTAATAATACCGTTGGGGAATTATTCCAAAATATATGTATATAAATGAACAAAGTAGAGGATCTTATCCAGTACTCTAGGACGAGCAGACCGGTGCACGAGGGGATTACATCCTAAGTATTATGATATTGAACGGATGAGCCCAGAGATTATCCCAAGTTTAATCAACCTATTCCATGAGCTTACACAGATATTTATAAAGCACAATTGGTCAAGTCATTGAGAGGGGGTAAAAAATGAAATAAATGACGTAAATTGGAGTAGTTTTAAATGAGTTTTAGCTTTTGTGATTACTTATACAAAAATAATAAATAAATAAGACACAGGTTATTTTTCCTTATACTTAATTATACTTCTGAATGCTTCAGTAAGGTTTTTCAGAGCAGGTAGTGGTGATATGTCATATTTTAAATTTATGAAGCATCTGCATAATATAGATAAGGCATTTAATTAACCGGGCTGTAAAAGCATTCTTCTATTAAATATGGATGATTTCGCTTTTTGCTCTGATTTCTAATTGTTTCATTTTTACAAACATGCCGATGCGTCTTCAAAGTGCTTCCTTCTCATTTTCAAGAGTATACAAACACTTCATGAAAGACAGTGGGAGAGCAAACATGTCTCATAAACACATAGAGTGCAGATGTGGTCACAGCTTGTCTGATTTATGTTTATGGCATATTGAAATTCTCAGGGGAAATGCTGTATAACTGATAGAGAAGAGCATCGTCTAATTCCTCTCAGTCTACTGCCATGCACGGTGTGAAAAATATCCTTTATTGCTGCTGTAAGTGTGTAACAAGGAATGAGTCTGACACATTTAGCAGCAAAGTATTTCATGAGGAGGTGAAGGAGACAATGAAGGTCCAAACCCCTCAGAGCTGCTCAGCATGGTGCTGCAGTCAAACATATAATACACTCAAATAGCTTTAAAGAGCAGTGCTTATGGCCTATTCACATTGAACATGATTTTTTGCAGTGGGAAAAACCTTATAAAAGGGATATTGGAGCTAGTTGCTTCAAGGGTTACATATCAGTAACTCAAAAATGTCTTATAGTTAATAGTTAATAGTGAGAACTGGACTGGTTGTGACAGCATGCCCCAATAGTCACAAAGGTCAATATGTGTTTAATTAATTTTCTTTCTTGGTAATAGTGGCATAAATGTTCAATATCTAATTTCCACATTGTTGTATTTTGTTGGTCTAACATGTAAATAATCTAAAACAAAAGTCCTGAGCACTGATAGTTGTGTAAATGTATTTACTGTGATGCAAACAATGTGTAACTATGGAACTAAAGTGTAACATTTCTATCATCACACAGTATAAAGTGATTCCATTCAGCCCTAATTCCAACTCTCTTTAAAAAGCTTCTTTCTGTTCATTTGTATGAATAGTGTATATTTTTGCTGGGTTTTATCTGTACATTACTCACTCTCTGTGACTGGTTCAGGCTTTTACCCTGATGCTGTGTGGACACTGGAGACTAAGTGAAGCGTGCTGTGCGCATCTGAATCCTGTCTTAGGCCCGAGTATGTGCTGCTGAGGCAGGACCGAGGCCGATGTCCTGCTTGGCCGGCTATCGACCAGCACCCATCCTAAAGCAGAACCCCCTCCCGGCTGACTCTTCACAATGAGTGCCGCACTAACCTGGCTACGCATAAGCAATATCTGAGCACAGTCCTCTGAAAACCTCCACAGAGATTTATTTGGCTGTTGAAGTAGAAAATGAATATTTTACAGTTGGCTTGTCTGATCAATTACCTACAAGCTGTTGCTGTATTTTGTGGCACATGGGAGAGAAGTGCTGGTGGGGGAGGTGATGGATAAAACCAAAGGGAATCTGAATGAAGACAACAAAAAGGCCATCACTCGATGAGATAATCTAAAATGAAGCACGGTCTGTTTTTTTCCTTCTTCATGCATTTGGTATTTAAAGAGCAGTGGAATTGTTGCAAAACAAATTAATGCTTTCAGATGCTAATCAGCCATGGTTAATTTCTTGAGGTTGCAGACATACTGGGCTGATTAGGCCTCGCTAAGTGCTCCTTGATTCAAGGCCAATTTGAATGTTGGAAAAACAAGGTCCTGTTTCCCATTGAGTTTTGTCAGTTTTACATGCCCTATCATGCCTAGAAGTGTGTGAAATAATATTGACAATAATATTGACAAGCAATTAATCGCATCCAAAATAAATGTTTTTCCTTACATAATATATGTTTATGTACTGTGTACATTTATTATGTATATATAAAAACACACACATTCACATATGTTTGAGAAAAAGATCTTATATTTATATATTAAAAATATTTTATATAAATGATATGAATATAAATGTATACATGTAAATATTTTTTAAATATATCCTGTATGTGTGTGTATTTATATGTACTTAATAAATATGCACAATAAATACATATTTTATGTAAACAAAAACGTCTCAAGGTTACGCACGTAACTATGGTTCTTCGAGGGAATGATACACTGCATCGAAAACGCTATGGGGAACACCTTTAGCATGAGCGACTCTGAATATCGTGTGCAGTCTGTCCAATGTAAGGGTGTGACGTCACAGGCGGGGTGACGTAAGTGACCAGGAAGCTATAGAAAGCACGTGCCACGCAGCTGGGTGCTGGGAGTATGACTTCGAGGTGTAGCGTCTCGTTCCCTCGAACAACAATGGTTACATGCGTAACCTTGAGACGTTTCTCTTCAGGAACTCGAGTTGTGTCGAAAATACTATGGGAAATGAGGTGCCCACGCCACCAGACTTTCAAATCCCTGCTTAGTGTGTATCTGAAGAGCACAGCTAAGACGAGAGAACAGAAGAGCCGGGAGTGGCTCGCACATCTAGATCATAGAATCTCACAAAGGTGAACGGCGTGGACCACTCCGCAGCGTTGCAGATGTCCAGCATGGACACACCTGCTAAGAAGGCCTTGGAAGCGACCATACCCCATTTGGAATGAGCCTTGACTCCCAACGGTGAGGGGAGAACAGAGAACTCATAGGTCAGGTTGATAGCCTCAACTAACCGACAGCTAAGTGTATGCTTAGATGCAGTAAAAAGACCCTTTTGGGGAGACCATAGAACACAAGCAGTTGGTCCATCTTTCTCCACAGGGCAGCTACTGTATGTGGACGTTAGGGCTGTAAACAAATATTCTAAATTCGAATATATATTCGAATAGTAAAAAAAAAACGAATTTCGAAGGTGAAAAGTAATATTCGAATAAAAAAAACGTCTGCGGTAGTAGAGGCGTGGTTGTCTGCTTTGCGAGTGGGTGCGCTAGCTCGCCTGAGGGTTCAGGGACAGGTCACAGCCGCACAGGAGTCGCACTGTCTGGCACAGCATCACTGCTGAAAGTTGACGCGTCTTCATGGAAGATGGCTGCAAGTGCAGAGTCCAGCTCGACCGGAGCAGAGAAAGTGAGGTAAAATTGTTGACCCGCGAGATAAAGTTTTATGCAAGCTATTTAAGATACAGTTTGCATTACATTCGACCACTAGCAACATGAGATCACTTCTCAAAAATGTGCACCCAAATGAGCATGGCATAATTTGTGGAACTCCAGCTAAACAGTCACGTCTTGACACTTAACGTTAAATTTGCATTGCCCGCCACAAGATCTTTGTCTGCAACACGACAAGAGGCCATAACGGATAAAATAATTTTGTTAATTTGTAAGGACATGAGACCGATCAGTACCGCGGATGGGGCAGGCTTCGGGGAGATCTGTCAAGCAATGGATTCGAGGTTTGATTATTTATCGTTTCATGTCAAGGAAAAGTTACATTATTACCACAGCACAGCTCACTCATAGCATTCAATGTCAGTTCTATATGCAAAACTTCAAGTAATATTAATAATATTAGTTTCAATCACTGAATAAAACCTGCTATATTTGGGACAACAGTCGTGACCTTAAATTGCTTGCACAAAACTCTTGATCTGCGCTCAAAATTTGTTTGTTCATTTAAACCGTTATGCGCAGAGAACGTGAGGGCGAGAGAGCGTTATTTTGTCCTGTTATTGACGTAATGCGCGTCATTTACAACATGCGCAACCAGATGTTCGAATAGTTCGAATATTCGTGTTTTTTTTAGAGGGAATATTCGAACGTCGTTTTTGAACAATTTTGACAGCCCTAGTGGACGTATGTGTTCATCACTTGAACTGGACACATACAATTAAGCTTCTCCTGGTCGTGCTCCCAAAAGGGAGGAGCGCAGAAGGCCTGCAGCACTATCGGTTGTGGTGTGACAGAGGGAACTTTTGTAACACAACCCACTTGAGGGTATAGAAATGCTTTGGCCATGCCGGGCACAAAGTCAAGATAAGTAGGGGCCACTGAGAGGTCCTGAAAGTCTCCAACTCTCTTCAGAGAATTAATAGCCAACAGGAAGGCAGTTTTTAAGGTCAGATGTCGATCTGTTATGTCTTGAATCGGCCCGATTGGAGCTTTACAGAGAGCCTCTAATACCACAACCAAGTCCCAGGGGGGAACACTCCATACTGGAGGCCTCAGCCTCAGTGAACCATGTAGGAAACCTGTCACTAGGAGGTGTCTGCCCACTGACTGGCCACCAAGGCAGACATGGTAGGCCACAATGGCCACCATGTAATCTTTTAAGGTGGAGGGGGTCAACCCTGCAGATAACCTGACTTGTAGAAACTCCTGAACTGTACCATCTGGGCAGTTAACTAGGTCAAGCTGGCGGTCTCCGCACCATGAGGTGAAGAGTCTCCACCTCAGGGCATACAGTTTCCTCATTGAGAGAGCTCTGGATTGGAGGATGATCAATATCCTTGGTTGAGAGACCAGATGCTATGAGCCCCCTCAGGGTCCACACCCACAGTTTCCACAACTCAGAGCGAGAGTGAATTATCGTTTCCTGTGCCTAGTAGATCTGTAATGATCAGAATCTCCCAAGGAGAGCCGTTGAGGAGTGAGATCAGATCTGAGAACCATACAGATGAAGTCTCGGACATACCATAGCGTCCAGTCACAGGGGAGCTGGATGAACTAGAGAGAACCAGAGGGGACATTGTGATGTCTCTTTAGTCACAAAGAGGCCCATCTGAGCCTTGCCAAAAACTCTCCATATCTGCTTTACCACCTCGGGGTGAAGCATCCATTCCCTGGTCCTCGGCCCCTGTCTCGACAGTATTTCTACTACACAAGGATCTGGTGCGCCAGCTCGTACAGGAGTTCGTGAACGCAGACCTTCCTGGTGGTTGATGTAAGAGACCACTGATGTGTTGTCGGTGCGAACCAACACATGGTGACCTATCAGGTCTGGGACGAAATATATTAATGCTCGATACACAGCCAGCATCTCTAGACAATTGATATGCCATGTCGGGTGGCCACCACTCCACAGACCGTTGTCAGGTTGGCCACTCAGGGACGGGTCCGTCACTAGTGGTTCATGGCGGCAAGGAGCTCATGTACAGGCCTGTTTAAAGTTTGCCAATGAACATGTAAATGATTCAGAGAAAGCTTAGGATAAAGTGCTGTGGTCAGATGTGACCAAAATTGAGCTCTCAGAACACTGAAGATGAGTCATGGAGGGTCTTCAAGGATTACAGTGATCCAAAACATACAGCCAAGGCAACAAAGGAGTGGCTAAAGAAGAAGTACCCCATTGCTTGGGGATCAAATATATATATAATTTTTCTTAAAAATATTAAAAATAATAATAATAATTTCAACAATAATTTAAATTATTATTATTATTATTATTATTATTATTTTTATTATTATTATTATTATTACTCTCTCATCCATGCTTGTAGATTATGGAAGATTTACTGTATACAGAGGGAATAAAATCACTCAGAATTGGAACCATACTGCACAATAGCTAGTACCTCGTGTAGTGCACTATATTTGTAATAGGGGCCGAAGAAGTCCTTCATTTACAGTAGATGTCACATTTACATAACAGAATATGTAGACTTTTATTGTTTTATCAATGAACTGTCACCATGAAATGTTGCATTCAGTTGAGAGTGTCATTAATCACTCTAGTGCACTCTGATTCATAATGTCTGAGGACAAAGACTAACACAGTACTCCAGTACCATGCTTCATCACTGTAAAATTGTTTCTGTATACAAACAACAAGCCCTCCTTTCCCCACACGAAATATTGTTCTGCACTCTATTCTGTGGTAAATGCAGATTGTGAGTCCTCTGTCTCCTGTTGTTTGTCCATTTAAGTTAAATTAATAAAGTGTCTTAATAGCACAGCCAAATCAAACACATCAGTTGTCTTTGCAATCAGCACAGTGATTTTAGACAGAGCCACAAGAGATTGGGAGGGAGAGAGAAAGTCATAATGAGACAATCCAGCGCATTGTTCGCTCACTCAAATGCTCCAGCAGAAACCCAGCGCTGTCTCATTTAAAGCAGCTTAGGATTGTCCTGACTGTAATATTGGGAGCAGAACTCAGACTGGAGCTTACAGTACTTTTCCTTCACGATGTTAGTTGCGAAATAATGGAGAACAGTGGTACTGTAATTTCTGACATTGGAAAAGGTCAAAGGTAGCATCTCATGAGCTTCAGGCTCAACAGAAGGTCTTTTGAGAACATTTCATACAAACTGACCTAGACATTGTGAATTAAATCGGCAATTGTTTTGGCTGAACCCAGACCAGAAGAATATAATCCAAATGAATAAAATAAATCACTGTTATCTGGATCATAAATAATGTTAGATTACAAAAGTAATCATAGCTGCGGGACAAGATCGACATGAGCGTCATAGGCAAGCTGTGTGTGTGATTGATTTTGCTTTTTTTTAAGTATTTGCTGTCTTAATCCATAGATATTTATTTTTTGCCTGTTTTTGGACAAACATTGAAGAGACCATGTGGTATTTTCTACAAATGTTGGCTCAGGTGCACTTGTACTTGAGGATTATATTGTTGAACTGCCATCAAACAGGCAGAAACTGGCTAGTTTTGAGTGAAAAGTAGGTTATTTGGTTTGTTCCTATACCGTATCGCTGCGGTATGAGCTTTAAATCCAAAGTGAAGAACTAGGACTCCAAACAATGTCATTTTCTTGATCTTGGGTCAATTTATTTCTGCTATTCAGTACAGAGGGTGGAAAAAGAGATCTCTCCTGATTGATTTTGCCAGGGGCAAAGATCTCGGTGGAAAAAAAAAGTGATGAACCAGTTTCCATGCGGTTTTCATGACTTCATTGTGTCCCAGAGTCAGGAGGATGAGGTTTAACCAAATTCATCTGCATTTTCTCATCTCATCAAAATTAGATTTTTAAGCCAAAGATAAGTTAGATGACAGTAATGAATTCCTCCTGAAATCCCATCCCTGAAACAAGAACATGCGTTTGTTCCATGCCCCCGCAGAGGGTCTTTTTCCACTCTTAGAGCACAGCATGTAATTCCCATAATTCATGAGAATAACTCACATCACCTCTCCACATGAGGGATTTGTCCTCTGTAGCATCATTGGAGGTTTAAGGTGTACCAAGATTTCAAACAACTGTGACTTCCTCCTGTGTTCGGTGGCAAAAATGTTAAATAGGGACGAGAACTGTGTGATAGCAAGAATAATATATGATGTTAAATGTGTTCTACTTAACACTGAGCTCTCCCGCTGATATACCTAAGGCACAAATAATGGCAAGGAACTGCTAAAGATGCGTTTGAAGAGCTGGCCTATCCCAGAGCATAAGCTCCATCCCACACGTTTCAAACATACAGATACTGGATGCCATTTGTTTTTATTAAAGAAGCTGAGAGGATTGTTTTCACAGCCCTCTGTATATTCAAGAGGTTTAAAGTAGATTAGGCAAATAATGAAAAGAATACTATGAATTATTCAATCTCAAAGGGGGAAAAATAACATTTAATAAATAATAAAAACAAGAATAGAAATGTTATATATTATGCTTTAATATAGAAGCTGAGAGCATTGGCTCTCAATTACATTCAGGAGCTTTATGGTAGATAATGCAAAACTAGTAGTATGAATTAAAAGGAAAAATGTTTTGTTTCTTCCAAAATACACAATTTATTTTTCATTTTATTTTATTTTTCAGTATTTAAAATGGCTCTGTCCACTGAACACCATGCACGATTAAAAACTAGTACAATTAAAAACCTCTATTAAACTATGAATAATAATAGGAGGAAGAAAAATAGGAAAGAAGGAAAGAAAAGGGGGAACATTCCTGGAAAATGGTGTCTGCTTTAGAAATAAAGGTGTATATCCCAGTGGCTTTTCAAAAGTGCATATTTGATTGTTTCAATGCACCCCCCCCCCCCCCCCAAATGCATCTAAAATATCAACTGAGACTTCATAAGGTGGAACCAATTTATCTTACTCCTCACTTTGAATAGAATTAGCATTCTCTCTAAATCACCTAATTAGTTTTTGCTCATTAAATTAAGATTCATGCTGCTTTTTCATCAAGATAAACAGCGCTGTGCATTTTATCTGGTCGCAGAGAGCTGTGGATCACAGTGCCAGATTTGCAGCTCTGCTTTGCTGCTCACTCCTGCTAAAGGAATAGCGGGAATAACACATGATCTCATATTCTGAGCTTCTAAGTTGTTTTCCTGACAATCCCAGCTAACACTTTTAGACATTAAACTTTTGTTAATAAATGGGAATAAAAAGAAATGTAATTAATTGCATTTTTTCATCAGTTAAATCACCTTTTAAATGAATAGCCAGGTTCATCATTCATCATTCATTTTGAGAGTTGTCTGATAAATATTTTACACACAACTGGAAAGCAATTGATCTAGCATGCAGTTTGGCTTTCATATATTTCTATTCATTTATTTTGTTTTATATGTATTTTGTTTTTTATTCCAGTCTAATTAATTATAAAAACAAACAAACATATATATATATATATATATATATATATATATATATATATATATATATATATATATACACACACACACACATACACACATACATGTATATACTTAAGAAATATTTACATAATATATATTACATATATTTCTTAAATATAAATGTGTTTATTTATATATATATACACATTTAAATATACACAGAGTACACATATATTATGTAAACACAAACTTTTATTTTGGATGCGATTAATCAAGAATAATCGATTTGATGTTTCTTTCTTTCTTTAATTTATTTAAATAATTGTCATTTTATGATCGCTGTATAATCCTCGTTTGATTAAACCACCCTAAATGGCATGTAAAAAATCAATTTACATTCATTTACATTTCAAACTGTTTTTAAAGGGGTCATCGGATGCAAAATTCACTTTAAAAGTTGTTTGAACATAAATGTATGTTGGAAACGTGTGAACACATCCATTGGATGATAATCCATTTAATCCACCCATTCTTTTTATATATATATATATATATATATATATATATATATATATATATATATATATATATATATATATATATAACCTTTCTCAAATCAGCCTGTTCTGCGAATCCCTGTTTTTGAAGGGAATGCGCTGATCCATTTCTGCCTAAATGTGTCTATGTTCCCACGAATCATTTGTGATCAAGCTTCATCAACAGAAGAAATGAGTATCTTTGCAAATCACCTTTACTTATATATGCTAAGTTTCATGGCTGAAGTTTACAGTTTGTTCATTACCCCATGGAAGAGAGGGGCGGGGTCAGCAGAGCTCATTAGCATTTAAAGCAACAGACTAGAACAGTGTGCTGAAAACAGAGCTGATTTTGACAGGGTAAAAATTATGTTTTTACACTACCATTGAGAAATTTAACCAAAGTATGTTATAGACTTTTCATTAAGACCCTAAACAATCATATCAGCTTGTGGAAAATGGGTATCTGATGTCCCCTTTATTACTCCACTCTAAATGGGTGGTTCTTACCTAGAATAAGCTGCTTTGTAAACCGTACCTTTTGCAACAATAATCAGTCAGTTCTGGACTTGAAAATCTATTTTCTTTCTTCTACATCCACTTTAAAAGAAAATGAACTGTGAGCCACTCCTTCACACAAGCTGTTTGAGTAAGCTTTCCTTTCCTCAAACACTTGTTAAACAACACAAAGCAGGTCAGGCCAGGTTAATCTGTGCTACTCAGTAGAATAGATATTGATAAGCACTTGTGAATTAGGGGTGGGAACCTTTAGGCAATTAAATTATACTTATCAATTCAATATCATGTTTGTATATCTAATTTAATTTGTGCAGGATTTACTTTATTTTTTTATGATTATATAAGCAGACAACTTTTTAAAACAATTACTTATTTAAAATGAGTGTTCTTTAAGTATCCGAAAGTTTATAGACAATAGGCTAGTTATGGGGTTTTCTATTTTTTTCTCAGCATTATTTCCATTTGATTATTATTGATGAGATCATAGACAGTGTGCAGCTTTAACAGGTTGCATTTACACTAATGCACAGATCTGTTTCGATATATCAGATGTTATGTCCTGCTCTGAAAACATAACTGGCTGTATTTACATCAATTTAATCTAAAAGTATTTGGAGATGCAATGCATTTAACCACGGCCGTGATCGAGCTTCAGGCAAACAAACACAAAGTGCACGTGAAAGTCTGTCAGTGCACGGTTTCGTACATCTAATAGTACTGCATTCTAAATGAATGCATATCTAAAACATATTTAAATTAATTATGTAGCGTGCACCTGTGCCATTTGTGTGTGTGTGTGGGGGGGGGGGGCATGCTCGATTCTGAAATATTCAGAATAGTTGAAAAAAGAATTGCGATGCATTCGAGAATAATTTTTTTTCCAACTACTAGTGTGAATTATTAATAGAGGGGAAGACGAAACTCAGGTGCAGAACTGGAAATGAAGTAACGATTGAGACATTTTAAAGGCATAAAACAACGAAAAAGACAGAATTCAGTTTTGAATGAAGAACTTCAAGGCAATGCCATGAGAAACTGAGAGTGGGCCGTCGAAGGACGGTTGGATAACTGAGTGGAGGAGTAGAGAGAGGGTGACAGAGGCCTCCTTCTGTGAAATGATAAACACAGTAGCCTTTAGAGCCCAGGGTTTTCATGAGAGGGGTATCAAATGTAATGCCAAAGCAGAACCTCAGGAGAGGCTTACTGTATTTGCATCTCAGTCGCATTTACTTTGAAGATTTCCGCAATGTTACATACGCTTGGACGTACTGCACTTTCCGTCCGCTGAAGTCAAGTCGGCCATAAACGGCATTTTGCCAGCTTTTTTCCCTGTTGTTGTCTGCCGCATAAGTGAAAGGTAAATTCGCTATGGCTTTGGTGCCACCATAACCTCCAGGGTTAGAATGTTAATCGGCATGGTAAACATGTTTTTGAAAATAATTTCACATTATGAAGGAACACAATACGATAAAGGGAGT
This sequence comes from Carassius auratus, assembly GCF_003368295.1. Taxonomy (NCBI): domain Eukaryota; kingdom Metazoa; phylum Chordata; class Actinopteri; order Cypriniformes; family Cyprinidae; genus Carassius; species Carassius auratus. The sequence goes on along the minus strand of NC_039261.1, from coordinate 10,284,783 downwards.
TAAAGGATCAGTGTTGTTTCAGCTGTCTGTTAAATCTTTCAACTTATGCGAACGCGCCGGGAAAAAAGTACCTTTTTGAACAGAGTCGGAAGAATCAAAGTGTTGAAATGAGGAATGGTTACCACCAAGCAGTAAATGTGCACATTTTATGTGTGCAAGTTAATTATGCCACTTCAGAGGAGCTTGTGAAAGGATAAGGAAAGCTGCATAAATTTAGCTGTAATCCAGGCAGGCAGAACTCATTTGCAGGGATGGTCTTATCTGGGCACTGCAGCTTTCTCACAAAATTAACCTTGGATATTTGGGCCCAATTCAGAGAGTGTTTGATTCTCTCTCTCTCTCTCTCTCTCTCTCTCTCTCTCTCTCTCTCTCTCTCTTCCCCCCTCTTTTTTCACTCGCTTACCCCTGTAATTCTCTCATCCTTTTCACAATCCCTTTGCCGCTCTCATTCTAAGTCTCTCTCTCCCCCTCTCTCTCTCTTTCACGTTCAACCTCCCCTCCTCTGAGAGGAGGCCATAAAGAGTAACGCTGAGAAGAACAGAGTTCTTGGAGCGATGTTTGACAGAATAAATAAACAAGGCCACTACTAAGCCCTTATACATGAATGACAATGTACACTATACACAATTACACAACTGAATGTGTCCTTCAGTGTAAATTCTGTTTAATCAAAAGCATGTCAGTCTCGCTCTCCCTCTCTCCCTCTATGTCTCTTTTTCCCGCCCTCAGTGATCACATGGTCATTATTTTCTCAGAAGGGCCTCTGAATTTGACTGTAATTTTTTTTTTTTTTTTTTTTTTTTGTGTGGTGCAGTCATGATTGTCATCATTATTATTCCTAAGAGCATGACTATTATAGATAAATTAGGTCTGCGAGTCGAAACTAATTTTAATCAAATTAATTATAAGATATGTTGATTAATTAATTAAATCACAGTTAATTGGATATATAAATATTTGCTAAGAAACCCCCCCAAGTTAAAATAATTAAAGACCTTACATTGATGTGGCAGAGTGAATCACTGGATAGGCAATTCAAAAAGTTGTAAATATATTACAAATTGACTAACTTAGCCCTTTAAAACTGTTGCTCCACAAAATTAATTAAATAATAAATTATTATGATTTTTAACTAGTATATATTCCCAAGAGACATGACATCAATATAACATAAACTTGATGTTAGTATTTGATGCAGATTTGATGTTGACTTGATGTTGGACTGGTTACACAACCTAAAACAAAAAAACTGTGCATATGTTTTTTTTCATCAATGTGGCTTGCGATATGGTCTCTGTTAACCACTGGCATCACTGTGTCCATCTGGTAAGGTGAAGTCAACAACAGATAATGTATTAGACTGTGCTTTCGTTTGCTAATAGCTGCTTCTTTATGTATGTATATCTAGCTTAGTCGCTTCAAGCCCTTATGCTAACATATGCTAATCATTCCTCAGTGTCCACGAGGCAGGAGGCTTCAAAGTAGTGCTGCGAAATATCAAATTAAGATGTTATTTTTATTAAGTGGAAGAGCTTGAAAATGCTAAAGCCTCTTTTTATTGCACACTGTACTCTCCTCTAATGTTTGAGTATTTGTAGAAAGACAGGAAGATGACGTGTCCTTTTAAATCGGGGGAGGTTTGGAGAGAGATGTAGCCTTTGGTTTCCAAACGTTCACTTTCAGGAGTTTAACTGTACTTAGGATAAACTTTGAAGGTATTTGCTACTGTGCTGAACTTTTCTCATCCGCTATTAGCTAACTAAATATAGACCTGCTGTTTTCAGAAGTTTGTGAGGAAAAACAGCTACATTTAGTCTCAAAAAGACTAATGTAATTCCCTACGGTGTAATAATGCACACTTTTTGTGCATTCCAAGTCGCTTCACCAACAGACTCCGAAGAGTTAAGTGGTAATATTGAATTTCAAATTATAATTCCAACATCATATAAGCCACTTTAAGATGGTGTGTAAGAAGTCGCTCAGAATACGTGGCATATTCCTGCTGACTCCTCAGTTTGTGCTGCAAGGATAGAGCACAGTTCACTCCTTTGGGTATCGGAAAGAAAATCACAAACAGCATGGCAAACACAGATAAGCCCACAATTCGACATATTATTGACAGCGGCATGAAAATCACGGCTGATTGGACTAATTGAAATTCATGCACAAGTCATGGCATTTAGCTCCCTCTCTCTCTCTCCTCCCCCATAGAGCATTCATCCAGACAGCATGAAGGATTGATGTTAATTAGTTAACACTAAAATACCAAGCTCACTATACCTGGATCCCACTGCCTCCCACCCCACCCCAACATAAGGAGGGGTGCTCAGTGACTGTAAATGTGCTTTGTTTTGAGAGCAAATCTTTCAAGGATTCAAAAAGGCCATCTAGGACACACCTCATTTCATTTCATGTATACATTATTGTCCAGAAAATGAGCTGAGCATACAATCTCTGCACAGTCGTGGCATGCTGCCACTACAGGAAGCGCAATGACACCCAGAATGATTCCGTACTATCATCATTTACTCAACCTCATGTCGTTCCTGACATTAGGTGAGTGAATGATGACAAAATGTGCGATTTTCTTTCAGCTGTGGAACACAAAGATGTATATTTAGCATAGTGTCCCAGCTACTCTTTTCCATAAAATAGTAGGTGTCAAGCTACAAAAATAGACAAAAATTATTATAAAAAATTGTAAAAATCCATATCCATCTATATATGAGAAATCGACTGGCAATGTAAAATAGCTGTCAAATTTATTCACTGAAAATGTATCTGGAGGCATCAGGTGTGTACAAGTGATAAATGAAAACCACACTGTCATTTTAGGTTAAACTATCCATTGTTTGGGGTCTCCGAGACCCTACAGCCATTTGCAGGATCACTGAAATAATGAAATGAAAGTGTGTGGTTGATATGATTTATTTGTTTGTTTGTTTAGGATAAACTGATTATGAAAAAGTTTATGGGACTCTAGCAATAAAACATTAATGAATCCGAGGAATTTTCAATTTTTCAAAAAGATTGTTGTCCAAACCTGCCAGTTGTTTATTACAATAGATTTCTTTGAATTGTATTTTTCTACAGTGTGTTTACAGGGTTCAGTGTGGATGGATGCCATCACATTTCTGTAGAGAACATGATTGTTATATGATAAAACAGATGGCTGAATTATTGTTATTACTATTATTATTATCATTATATTCCAATTTAATAACAATAATAATAATAATGTGCCAGATTTGTTTGTGTCAAAGTTGAAGCATATGCAATAATTTTAATAAATAACCTATATACAAATATAATCTATCTTCAAAAAGGCAGAATATGTCTAAACCTTGATGCTGAGAGTGATTTTACTGTTATTTTCCCTTTAAATACTTAAAAAATGTTATTTTAACTAAATCAAGGCACACACAACAGGTAATATTATCTCTGGATCCCAAATATACCGACAATAAAATCATTATCAACAAAATATTAAGGTTTAGACATATACAGTAAGATTTGTATACAAGTTATTGGTTAAATTGTTGCATGTATGTTTCAACTTTGACACTATGTCTGTCCTACAATAAAGATTTTGGCATGCAGGAGTTTTCTGGCACATTTCAGGGAACAGTAAGAAATGACATTAGCATTCGTAGAGAAACAGATGGCATTCATCACCTGCTACCAAATCTATGAAAGCTCTCCAGTGCATATTCTCTATAAGTGCATGCATACTAATGACTTCCAGACTTCCCTTTTTCCCTAATTGGAGCGAAATGAAGTTAAAGAAACAGCAAGACAATTAACTGGGTGGTTTTATCAGGCTGGTGCAGTCTGGAGAAGCATCACTGCTAAAATGGTGGTGGCCCATCTGAGCTGCCAGGCACAATCTCCTCTGCACCGTTTCAGGGGCTTTGTTTATCTCATTTTTCAATTAACCTCCTCGATTTAACTCTCATCATAAAGCGGTGTGCATGTTTGCTCCAAAGAGCAAATAAAATCGCCTGGTTCTCTCCCTTACTTTCCTCCTCTCTCTGTTTCACACCAGTGTTCTCTCTCTCTCTCTCTGTGTGTGTGTGTGGTTGTAGACAGGCAGCGGTGGCTGTGCTTCACAGGACTGAGGTGGATTTTGAAGAGGACAGAGCCGCATGTTTCAGATTTGAAAGGCTGAATCTGTCATAAGCAGAGAGCACTTCGGAGATATTGCAGTGTTGTGATAAGTTAAAGTTCCTATACTGTACTTTGTTACTATGGCATCCTTTTCTGGCCGGATTTTGGCAAACAGAGCAAGACTGTGAAGAAATCTCTCTCTCTTTCTCTCTCTCTCTCTCTCTCTCTCTCTCTCTCTCTCTCTCTCTCTTTCTCTCTCTCTCTCTCTCTCTCTCTCTCTCTCTCTCTCTCTCTCTATATATATATATATATATATAATAAATATGTATATGTTTATGTATAAATCTATCTATCTATCTATCCATCCATCCATCCATCCATCCATCCATCCATCCATCTATCTATCTATGTATCTATCTAATCTACAATTGTGTTTAGTTTATATTTGCAGTGTACAGTACAAAAGTCAAGATCAGGAAGATATTTTTATTTATTATTATTAATTATTAATAAATTAAGAAAATTTATATTTATGCAAAATGTATGCAAAATATTTATATTTCAAGTAAATTCTGTTCTTTTGACCCTTTTATTTGCCAAAGCATCTTGAAAAAAAAAAAAAACAATTCCATAAAAATATTAAGCTGTTTTCAATAATACAAAATGTTTCTTGAGCATTAGCACATTAGAATGATTATACAGCTATTTTAAATAGTAATAATATTTCACAACATTTCTATTTTTGCTGTATTTTTGATCAAATAAATGCAGCCTTGGTGAGCATAAGAGACTTATTTCAAAAACATTAAAAATCTTAAAAAGAGACCACTGTCCCTTTTATGGAAAAGTATTCAATTCAAATGCCATAGGCTTAAGATAAAAAAGAAAAGCCAATGAAAATTCCCAACTTTGACAGGAAGTGTCAGAGAGAAACACATCAGCCTCAGCCAAGTGTACACATCCTTCTGTTTTTAAGGAGTCACAATAATGTAGCATGTTCCCTTTAATATTAAAGTTCCCCTACACTGTTAGCCCACTGAGCACTGTTAATTCCTTTCTTGAAAAGTTATAATGCAGGTCACTGCCTTGAGCTTTCCATTTAAGATGAAGGCTGAATTAACTCAGAACATAATGCTGGTGGAGTCAGACTTTGGAACGGGGTCCGGCTCAAAATGGAGGCTCAGCAAATGGAGGCTAAAAAGCAGCGGCACTCGCCGATTAATCACTACTAATGAGCTACGGGCCCTGAGGAATACAAGAAAAATCAAAACAAATTAATAGGAAGCAATGGAGAAGATTGTAAAATACTCATTTGCATCCCCTCACAACAGACAACAATTCCCCTATCCAATCAGTGGTGGGGCTTTAAGAAATCAAACATACTCTTATCTAGGGAGGGATGCTCCTCTGACAAGCCTGTGATTGAATGAATGCATTATCCATTGCTCAAAGAGACGCGCTGTTTCGTTCAACTTTTCCCAGTGTTGCTTGTCTGGGTCGGCTGCCGAGGTTGTCCTGTTATGGATGACTTGGGTGCATGGTGGAGAAAGACTCCTTCAAACTGATGGAGGGTGCGCTGCTTATTTCAGCACAAACGCTCACCCCGAGAGCAGGCGTTTAGCATCTTAAGCACAGGCCGCGATGTAGAGCGTGTCAACAGTGCAGCTCTGATAGATCAATCTGGCTTCTCAAGATGAATTCAGTTCTGAATAATTTTCAACAGCATGGTGAACCTTTCACTGCTCAGCAAGTATATAAGACTTATTGAGATGTTCAAAGGGAGCACACTTGGGTGCGGTGTGTGTACTAGTGTACGACAAGTTGTATGTGCAGCCTTTATGGTGCGGTGATAGTATTTTTATTTATTTATTTATTTATTTATTTAATATACAGGAATGTAATTAATTATATTTGGTATATTTAATATTACAAATCTTCACAGAATGTTTTAGTCATTTTTCAAGTCCCTTGAAGGCATAACCATTATAAATTAATCAAGTGATTTTAATAAATTATGTATTTACTAGTATAATATTTATTCATATTTTAAATAAGCTTTTATTTTGTATTTCATTTAAATTGAATGTTTTAGTAATTGAGTTATGTGCTTTTTGTTAGCTTTTTTAGCTTTATTTTATATTTATACTGGTATATAGTTCATTGTCTTTGGTACATTTAATATTAAAAAGCTTCACAGAATATTTTCTTTTATATATATTTAATTTTTCAGGTCCCTTGAAGGTATAATCATAATACATTCAAGACATTCCACTAATCAAAATGCAATAGAGTGATTTTAATCAAATTATTTGTAATTATATTCTAAAGAATATTTCCACATTTGCTAAGAGCCTATAATTTAAAGCCTGCAAATGTAATGATTGCATATTACTGTGTCAGATAAGTAAATCATTAAATGACAATATAAAAAAGTGGCTTATTTTTTTACATTTTTTTTATTTATTTATTTAATTGTTTATTACATTTTGTTAAATAAATAAAGTGTTATTGTAGTGTACTAATAATGTATATTTCAATAATTTAAATTTTTGGTCATGCCATTATATTATATTATATTATATTATATTATATTATATTATATTATATTATATTATATTATATTATATTATATTATATTATATTATATTTAGTATTGGGCATTTTAGTACTATTAGATTTTTTATCTAATTTATATTTATGAAATAATTTCTAATAGTTTTAGTAAACAGTAACACTGATAGCTAAAATAATAAAATCATAAATGGATTATTGAACATTTTTAAAAATATAATACATTTAAGTTTTATTTTACCTTTTATTTCCATTTCATACAGTAAACAATAAACATACAGTAAGTTGCATCTCACTGTTTTTCAGTGCCTTGTGCCATGAGCACCATATTTAAAGATGCTTTGTCATCCATTTAGTTTGTTTTCATTTGACAACAAAATGTGAGGGGTAAAGGCATTTTCCATTGCACACCTTCTAGCTATTTTTGAATGCAATGCATTTGTCCCTTATGTATGGCTGCTTACTCATTATGTGTTGCTTGGTTAAATTCCTTTGACATTATTTTTTATATAATTAACTGCATTAAATGAATGTGTTGAAACGACAGCCATAGTTTAAATGAAATGATGCATGTTGATGAGTATTTGTGTTTCCTTAAATCTGCCCTTCTTGCTATCACACAATGCCTGCATGAGCCACATGTAAATCTTCCATATAGTGTCAATTCAGATTCAGTTCACGCACAGAGGGAAAAAACTCACAGCAGAGAGACGCTCTGATTACTACTCAGCCATAATCCCTTTTCTCTGATCTCTGCTGATTTTAGTTTAATATTCCTGGGACTTTTTTAGAAGGGGGAATTATTCAAATACAAGGTGGAAATCGCTTCTCTACCTGTAGGCATTTTAAGGCAAGTTTGGAGAGAGCGAGGGTGGGTGGGTGGGAGATAAATCACAGCAGAGTGCTTATATGGCCCCCGAGGTTTTTCCTCCCTGATGTTTCCTTCCACGTCAGCCGGACATCTCGAACACTCGAGGTCATTTCTCCTCCTGCCCTGCTAATTTACTTGCAGGTGGCATGTGTTTGGAGATGGCTAAAATCTCACTCTTCAGCTTCTGCTACCCACCCCCCAGGCCACCCAAACTCTCCCCCCAGATCCAGGGTGTTCACTGATAGCGGTGTGATAGCTGCCATGCCTTGAATTTCATTCCAGGATCACCCCTCGCCAGCAGAGGAACAGGGGCTGCTAAATCACCTCTGATAATCGGTTAGACGGCTAAAGCAGCCTAGCATGTCAACCATTTACAGGATATTTCCTCATTCTGTAAAGCTTGCAGCATGTGTGTGATGGGCTGTTGGTTGTTGTAGGTCTATTACTTCCTTTAAGTTCATACAATATGAAATAAAATTAAAGGTATATACCAGATTCAAGTCAAGCTCAATCGACAGCATTTTTGGTACAGTGTTGATTATCACAGAGGTAATAATTGATTTGTCCCAAACAACTGGGGCCAGTTTTGGGAGGATTCAAAAGGAGAAATGTGAATCTTATCATTTTGTAAAATCATGTTAATTATTCTGTTAAAATATGTGTGTTATTTAAGTTGTAAATCTGTTTAAATAATTTATTTTTTATTTTGAATAGGTTATTTTTTGGCATTTCAGGATTTTGATGATCATTGTCATGAAAAATTAATCATAAGCTTAAAGAGAAAAGGTAAGTAATATTGTTCCATGCTAAATTAGTGTTAACATTCATGTGGTTTACATCTTGTTGCTATACTATTGGAACAGCATGTATTTTAATGTTTACAGACTTTTTTTTTTTTTTGGTATTTAAGGAGAACATTCTGTTTTAAACCTCAAGCATGTCATTTCTGCACCATTAGTGTGACCAAATTTGGTATATTTCATATATGAAGCCACTATAATACTTCAGGCAAGAAGAAATACAGTGCATGTGTTGTATGAATCACTTTTACTGTGATCCTGCATCTTTGTTAAAGCTTGGAATATTTATTTGCCATTTATTGTGACCAAAACATTCTTCAAAACATCTCCTTTTGGATTCCACTGAGAAAAGAAATGCATACAGGCTAGAAACAACATGAGGGTGAGTAAATATGGACAGCATTTTCAGCTGTTTGTGAACAAGTCATTAAAAACATTGAAAACATATACACTTCACCTTTCAATCACATATTTGTGTACCTGATAAACACCTTAAAGTATAGGGTGCAATCTATTTATCATACATTTTGCAGAAGTGATGTATTACTGAGGAAATAAATGCCATCTTGCTGATAAATACATACAGTATATTGAACAGACAAGTGACGTAAGCATGACAGCAAGACACATGATAACAACTGTCCCACCCATAATGAATTTTTTTTTTTTTTTATAATAGCGAGTCTGTATTGGGGGTTGTTTGGCTGGAAAGCCAGGTCCAGAATGCAACCCCATCCTTACATCCAGGACTAGCTTTGTGTCAGTGCCAGCTTGGGGATTCACACTCCGGGAACAGTCACTTGGAGACCCACTGTCAACACAAACAGCACAAAGAGTCCCAAACCACCTTCACTCTGACAATGTGCAGCTTTAAGCTCTCTGCCAGCTACCTGATTGGGGATGGTTGATGCCAGCAGAAGAGCTTAAGTACAGGCTTCAGAAAGGTTTACTACCAAGATCTGTATTTGCACAGCTTCCCTGCAAACTTCTGTTTTGCCTTTCCAAGGTATAACTAGCATCTTAATTTCCATACCAGATGCTGACATAACATGCTTCTTATAAAGATGTCTTCATATTCTCTTGATGGTAGAATTGTGAAATTTTGTTCAGCAGCAGAATTGAGAAACCAAAACAAGAACTGTTATCACACAGGTTTCCCAGTTACTCTCCTATTTGTTGGTTGAGCCAGTGTTTATATGTTATAGGTTGGTCCTATATTGTTACAACACTTTTAAGACTGTTTATGGGAAAAGGAGTTACATTGAGATTGTGGCAAATTTGAAAATGATGGAGGAGGCAAGAAACAATGCAAGGACAACGACCTGCCAATGGAAGTATTTAAACGCGTAATATGGAATATTTGGCAACCAGGGGTCACTCAATAAAAATAATAACATAAGACGTACTTTGATGACGTCGGGAAAAGTGAAAGTGAAAGTGTGAAAGTGAAGGTGAAGTGACATTCAGCCAAGTATGGTGACCCATACTCAGAATTTGTGCTCTGCATTTAACCCATCCGAAATGCAAACACACAATCAATCAATCAATCACCTTTATTTATATAGTGCTTTAAACAAAATACATTGCGCCAAAGCACTGAACAACATTCATTTGGAAAACAGTGTCTCAATAATGCAAAATGATAGTTAAAGGCAGTTCATCATTGAATTCATTGATGTCATCTCTGTTCAGTTGAAATAGTGTCTGTTTTAATTTGCAATCAAGTCAACGATATCGCTGTAGATGAAGTGACCCCAACTAAGCAAGCCAGAGGCGACAGCGGCAAGGAACCGAAACTCCATCGGTGACAGAATGGAGAAAAAAACCTTGGGAGAAACCAGGCTCAGTTGGGGGGCCAGTTCTCCTCTGACCAGACGAAACCAGTAGTTCAATTCCAGGCTGCAGCAAAGTCAGATTGTGCAGAAGAATCATCTGTTTCCTGTGGTCTTGTCCTGGTGCTCCTCTGAGACAAGGTCTTTACAGGGGATCTGTATCTGGGGCTCTAGTTGTCCTGGTCTCCGCTGTCTTTCAGGGCAGTAGAGGTCCTTTCTAGGTGCTGATCCACCATCTGGTCTGGATACGTACTGGATCCGGGTGACTGCAGTGACCCTCTGATCTGGACACAGACTGGATCTGGTGGCCACGGTGACCTCGGAACAAGAGAGAAACAGACAAATATTAGCGTAGATGCCATTCTCCTAATGATGTAGAAAGTACGGTGTTATGTGAAGTGTTCCGGTTCCAGTTTACCTAATTAATGCAGCCTAAAAATCCTTTAACGGATTTGGATATTAAAAGCATATTAGTATGTTATGTGTATGCCAGGTTAAAGAGATGGGTCTTTAATCTAGATTTAAACTGCAAGAGTGTGTCTGCCTCCCGAACAATGTTAGGTAGGTTATTCCAGAGTTTAGGCGCCAAATAGGAAAAGGATCTGCCGCCCGCAGTTGATTTTGATATTCTAGGTATTATCAAATTGCCTGAGTTTTGAGAACGTAGCGGACGTAGAGGAGTATAATGTAAAAGGAGCTCATTCAAATACTGAGGTGCTAAACCATTCAGGGCTTTATAAGTAATAAGCAATATTTTAAAATCTATACGATGTTTGATAGGGAGCCAGTGCAGTGTGGACAGGACCGGGCTAATATGGTCATACTTCCTGGTTCTAGTAAGAACTCTTGCTGCTGCATTTTGGACTAGCTGTAGTTTGTTTACCAAGCGTGCAGAACAACCACCCAATAAAGCATTACAGTAGTCTAACCTAGAAGTCATAAATGCATGGATTAACATTTCTGCATTTGACATTGAGAGCATAGGCCGTAATTTAGATATATTTTTGAGATGGAAAAATGCAGTTTTACAAATGCTAGAAACGTGGCTTTCTAAGGAAAGATTGCGATCAAGTAGCACACCTAGGTTCCTAACTGATGACGAAGAATTGACAGAGCAACCATCAAGTCTTAGACAGTGTTCTAGGTTATTACAAGTAGAGTTTTTAGGCCCTATGATTAACACCTCTGTTTTTTCTGAATATAGCAGTAAGAAATTACTCGTCATCCAATTTTTTATATCGACTATGCATTCCATTAGTTTTTCAAATTGGTGTGTTTCACCGGGCTGCGAGGAAATATAGAGCTGCGTATCATCAGCATAACAGTGAAAGCTAACACCATGTTTCCTGATGATATCTCCCAAGGGTAACATATAAAGCGTGAAGAGTAGCGGCCCTAGAACTGAGCCTTGAGGTACTCCATACTGCACTTGTGATCGATATGATACATCTTCATTCACTGCTACGAACTGATGGCGGTCATATAAGTACGATTTAAACCATGCTAATGCACTTCCACTGATGCCAACAAAGTGTTCAAGTCTATGCAAAAGAATGTTGTGGTCAATTGTGTCAAACGCAGCACTAAGATCCAATAAAACTAATAGAGAGATACACCCACGATCAGATGATAAGAGCAGATCATTTGTAACTCTAAGGAGAGCAGTTTCAGTACTATGATACGGTCTAAATCCTGACTGGAAATCCTCACATATACCATTTTTCTCTAAGAAGGAATATAATTGTGAGGATACCACCTTTTTCTAGTATCTTGGACAGAAAAGGGAGATTCGAGATTGGTCTATAATTAACTAGTTCTCTGGGGTCAAGTTGTGGCTTTTTTATGAGAGGCTTAATAACAGCCAGTTTGAAGGTTTTGGGGACATGTCCTAATAACAATGAGGAATTAATAATAGTCAGAAGAGGACCTATGACTTCTGGAAGCACCTCTTTTAAGAGCTTAGATGGTATAGGGTCTAACATACATGTTGTAAGTTTAGATGATTTAACAAGTTTATACAATTCTTCCTCTCCTATAGTAGAGAATGAGTGGAACTGTTCCTCAGGGGGTCTATAGTGCACTGTCTGATGCGAAACTGTAGCTGACGGCTGAATTGTTGCAATTTTATCTCTAATAGTATCGATTTTAGAAGTAAAGTAGTTCATAAAGTCATTACTGCTGTGGTGTTGGGAAATGTCAACACTTGTTGAGGCTTTATTTTTCGTTAATTTAGCCACTTCTAAAAGAGAAGAAAAGTAATCAGATCTAGCAGTTTTTAATGCTTTTCGGTAGGATATGCTACTTTCCCGCCAAGCAATACGAAATACCTCTAGTTTTGTTTTCCTCCAGCTGCGCTCCATTTTTCGGGCTGCTCTCTTTAGGGTGCGAGTATGCTCATTATACCATGGTGTCAAACTGTTTTCCTTAACCTTTCTTAAGCGTAAAGGAGCAACTGTATTTAAAGTGCTAGAAAAGAGAGAGTCCATAGTTTCTGTTACATCATCAAGTTGTTCTGAGGTTTTGGATATGCTAAGTAATTCGGATACATCAGGAAGATAACTTAAAAAGCTGTCTTTTGTGGTAGAAGTGATGGTTCTTCGATACTTGTAACAAGAAGTAGAATTTACAATTTTGGCTATATGAAGTTAACACAGAACTAAATAATGATCTGAGATATCATCACTTGGCTGAATAATTTCAACACTATCAACATCAATTCCATGTGACAGTATTAAATCTAGAGTATGATTTCGACAATGAGTAGGTCCTGAAACGTGTTGTCTAACACCAATAGAGTTCAGAATGTCTATAAATGCTGATCCCAATACATCTTTTTCATTATCGACATGGATATTAAAATCACCAACTATTAAGACTTTATCTGCAGCCAGAACTAACTCGGATGTAAAATCACCAAACTCTTTAATAAAGTCTGTATGGTGCCCTGGTGGCCTGTATACAGTAGCCAGTACAAACATAACAGGGGATTTATCATTAACATTGGTTTCTCTGGATAATGTTATATGAAGCACCATTACTTCAAACGAGTTATACTTGAAGCCTGCCCTCTGAGAAATCCTGAAAACGTTATTATAAATTGAAGCAACACCTCCCCCTTTGCCTTTTAGACGCGGCTCGTGTTTATAACAATAATCTTGGGGGGTGGACTCATTTAAAATAATGTAATCATCAGGTTTTAGCCAGGTTTCTGTCAAGCAGAGCACATCTATATTATGATCAGTTATCATATTATTTACAAAAAGTGTTTTCGTAGAAATGGATCTGATATTCAATAAGCCAATCTTTATCATTTGTTTATCCATATTGCATTTGTTTTTTATTTGTTGAACCTCAATTAAATTGTTAACCTTAACTTGGTTTGGACGTTTTTTGTATTTTCTAGTTCGTGGAACAGACACAGTCTCTATAGTGTGATAACTAGGTGAAAGAGTCTCTATGTGCTGAGAATTAACTGACCTCTGTGACGGGAGGCAGCTAGCAGACGGTCGGTTTAGCCAGTCTGTCTGCTTCCTGACCTGGGCCCCAGTTAGTCAAGTATAAACACTAAGACTATTTGCCATATTTCTAGACAGAAGAGTGGCGCCACCCCAGGAGGGATGAAGACCATCTCTTTTAAACAGGTCAGGTCTGCCCCAAAAGCTCGTCCAATTGTCTATATAACCTATGTTATTCTGTGGGCACCACTTAGACATCCAGCCATTGAGTGATGACAATCTGCTATGCATCTCATCACCACGGTAAGCAGGGAGGGGACCAGAGCATATTACAGTGTCTGACATCGTGCTTGCAAGTTCACACACCTCTTTAAAGTTATTTTTAGTGATCTCCGACTGGCGAAGTCGAACATCATTAGCGCCGGCATGAATAACAATCTTACTGTATTTACGTTTAGCATTAGCCAGCACTTTTAAATTTGCCAAGATGTCAGGCGCTCTGGCTCCCGGTAAACATTTGACTATGGTGGCTGGTGTCTCTATATTCACGTTCCGTACAATAGAATCGCCAATAACTAGAGCACTTTCATCAGGTTTCTCAGTGGGTGCATCACTGAGTGGGAAGAACCTGTTTAATGTTTTGATCGGAACAGAAGAGCGGTGTTTTGACCCACGACTACGCTGCCTCACCGTCACCCAGTTGCCCTGCTGCAGGGGCTCTGCTGGAACCAGACAATGTACAGGAATCCCTGAGCTAGACGCATCCAAAGCCATATCTAGAGCCCTAACATTCTTACTGTCCTCAATTAAAGTTTGGATGCGTGTCTCTAATTCTGAAATCTTCTCTGCAGCCTAACTGTTTCCCTGCATTTATCACATGTGAATCCCTCATCAGCGACAGAGATAGATAAACTGTACATGTGGCAAGAGGTGCAAATAACAATTGTAGGAGAAGCCATTACTCACCGTGCTTGATGAAATATTCTTACTGCGGTTGTTTGATGAACTTGTGGAAAACTGCAGCGTGAGAGAGGAGAGGAGAGGAGAAAAGAAAACGCTAATGACAAGCTAACGAGTGCTAACGCTTTGCAGGTGTGCTGCAGTCACGGAAGAGTGAACGATCAAAGTTAATCTGATAAGATTGATCGGTAATATCAGAAATATGGTGTGAATTAAGTTATATTTTACAATTAAAAATATTTTACAGAGCAGTGAACACACACACACTGTGAGCACACACCCGGAGCAGTGGGCAGCCATTTATGCTGCGGCGCCCGGGGAGCAGTTTGGGGTTCAATGCCTTGCTCAAGGGCACCTAAGTCGAGGTATTGAAGGTGGAGAGAGAGCTGTTCATTCACTCCCCCCACTCACAATTCCGTCCGGCCAGAGACTAGAACCCACAACCCTTCGATTGGGAGTCCAACCCTCTAACCATTAGGCCACGACTTCCCCGAGCGTAAGAGCGTAAGAGCGTAAGAGCGTAAGGCTCATGGGAGTTGTTGTTCATTGGAACACGCGCTCTGTCGCTCCCTGTCATTCCTCACTCATTCTAACTTATGAGTATTTTGACAATCACGTCTTTTCGAAAGGAGAGATATAGACGGTTTCAACGGCAACAACACAAACAAACGTTACTGCGCATGAGCGCTATTGTGGACCTAACTTAACTTCAGGTAGACTTCCAAATAGAATCAATAACAACAGCCAAGTCCCTCTAGAGTAGATATTTTTTGATAACAAACAAAATGTTTGCTGCGTGGTTCAAGCGGATTTAATGAAAATGCAATTCATTATTTGCCAACAGGAGATGTTTTAAAGCATAGACATAAAGCGCGAGAAATAGAGGTTTCCCCAGTGACAGCTGTAAACGAAGCAGAGCTGGTACGCTCACATGCTGCTTTATCAGGCATATAACATGCAAGTCTTTCTTCAGAAATACAGCGATATAAAAACACCTGTGCCTCGTTTTGATATTTAAACATATAAATGTAAGGAATTATTATTATTAAACGTGCAGTACTTAACGTTACTCAATTAAGCCTTTTAAAAAAAATCAGTTTTAAAATTGTGGTGAGTCTCCAAAAATAAAAAAAATGTATGGGAATCACATCCCACAGCACAACCACCTAAGCCCAACTTCAGTCTACTCATCACCTTGCCTTTAACTGCGTTTGTAGAAGGCACTGCAGCCAGACCGATATACACAACACAGACCGGAAGTTAACTTTGGTCCAGGCGCGTTCGCCCGATGAAACCGTCTATATGAATTATGAGACCCCTATCAAATCAATATTCCATCTAGCTAGTAGTAATATATGTTAAAAAACACGGCCGACTTTCGTTAATAATTATAATTACGTTAGACTATGATATCGAACAAGTTAGAGAACTGCATTTGAAGCTACTTTATTCAGCTAGATATAGAACAAATGTAGATTTACATGAGAGCTAGTCCGTCTGCGTTTTACACAAGACATAATATCGTTTCACAAAATATACGGATAGATACAGTTAGCTGAATGGATGCATACCTGTTTATCAGAATGCAAGCAAGTTCGGCATTTCTCTGTAGTTTCAGCTTGTCACGAAGCTCTCGTAAATGCAACTCCAATATTTACCCGTGTCTTGTAGCTTCTCTTGTCCCAAAACCATCTCGGGTCATTTATTTCACCCGTGCGTTTACGCTTCACAGAACGTGCAGGCAAAGCATAATCATGATCCATAACTAAGTTATTGATTGAGGTTTAAATACGAATATAAATATAAAATATAATAGTCTCAATCAAGGCTACTACTTTTTCTTCTTCGTCTCGTCTTTGTTTCTGTTCACCTTTGTATTTGGCGGTTCCGCAGGAAGTTAGATAAACTAGAGGGGTCAAAGTTTATATGACACCATAGACGGGCGACAAAACGGAAATAAAGAAACGTGCCGTGTCTTCTAATTAAATTATAATTTTCTCCGGATTTGAAAGTTCGTGGAAACTGTCGGGATGATGTAAGTACACAACTAAAAAATATATATAACATAGATATAGTGATTTCTGCTATTTTTAAAGCAGAAAAATTACATATTGCGCCTTTAATGAGCAAAGTGAAAAGAAACTTTGTTTCTTTTCTTTACAAAATAGTACATATATTTTCATTACGACAACTCTGAAGATTTTAGCATGATAATGGATATGGTATGTTAATGGGGTTGGTCTTGGCAGAATAAATCTGCTACGCTATTGCTGCAGTTGGTTATTGCTGCTGCAATGCAAGTACTTACTCGTTGTCTACACGTTGATCTATATATAACTACTATAAACTGCTCTAGTGAATGCTAACCAGACATTTAAAAGTAAAGCAGCAAGCTCATTGGCTTCCAATTAGTTTAATGCTGTGAATATCATATCTGTTATGGTGCGAATGAGACGAGAGGCATGCAGATCCATATGCAAGGCTTTATTTAGATAGAGACATGGTCATAAAACAGGCATTAGTCAGACAATGGCAAACAGGTATATTGAGGGCAAGACAGAAGAGTAATCCAGAACGGTTGTGGTCAATCAGCGGCTAACAATATCCAGTGGGCTTGACAAAAACCAAGGAATCCGAGGAACATGAACAATATTCCAGGCAAGGTGCAAATATAATCCAAGAGACAAAATGAAAGGTTAAGCCAAATGCTCAGGCAAGAATCAGAACACAGGAAAACAGGCAAGGCAAAACTATGACTAGACTCTGACCAGAACTAGGAACTAAGGCAAGGAACTGGCTCCATAAAGTAGCTATTAACTAACACAGTGATAAATGCTTTACAGAATTTTGCGTTGAATGGTGGTGTGAGACTGATATATAGTGTGTGTGATTGGTTTCAGGTGAGCTTGTGATTAGTGCAATGGATTATGTGAAATGTAGTCCAGGGTGATGTGTAACAGTTTGTGTAGTGCATTCGTGACTGCTGAGGACCACCACAGCTGAGAAGATAGGTCCGAAGATCCCCACGGCGGAGCAGAAAACCACCAGAGTAGGACAGAAGCCCACCAGGCCAGAGCAGAAGACCACAAAGGAGGAGCAGAAGACCCACAGGCTGGAGCCGAGAGAGCAGAAGACCTCCACAATGCAGCAGATGGGACTAAAGCCCACCAGGGTGGAGCAGACAGGACAGAGGCCCACTAGGCCAGAGAAGGTGGAGTTTAAGGCCTAGGGAAAGCAGAGACAGACAACACAGGCATGGTCCCAGGGACCGAGGCAGGGAGCACAAGAAGTTCATCAATGTTCTCTATGGCAGTGACAGGGTTAAAGGGAGAGACACAGAGTGCATTTATAGTCTCTGGGCTTATGACAGGCAAGTTTAAGGGTATAAAGGTGGGTTTTTGGGCTGTGACCGACAGGGCAGTAAACTTAGTCTCCTCAAGAGTGACTAGATAGATAGACAGTTCAATATTAGACTCATGGACTGTAACAGGAAATACAGATAATCCAGAATTAGGTATATGTGGGAGTTGTGGACTGACAGACAGATCAAGACTGGGTGCATTGATTGAAACTGGACAGGTAGATATTTCAGTAAGTGACATTAAAGAGGCAGACAATTCACAGTCAGAGTCCGTTGAAACAAAACAGGCAATACAAGATCAGAATTGACTGTAGAATTTAAACCAACAGACAGTTCATAGTGAGATGCATTGAGTGACACTAGATTGGCAGACAGTTCAGTGATTGAAGCTGGACAGACAGATAATTCACAGTCAAGCTCATTGACGGAAACTGGATAGATAGACTGTTAACTAGGGGTCACTTAGTCAATGGCAGAAGTAATGGGGCAAATATAGAGTTCATTTATGGTTCCCGGGTTATTGAAAGGCAGGGTTAAGAGTTCACAGGTGACTTTTCTGGCTGGAACAGAGCAGGCAAAGAGTTCATGGACAGCCTTCTTGGCCGGAGCAGAACAGGCAGAGAGTTCACAGACGGCCTCCTTGGCTGGAAACAAAACAGGCAGAGCATTCATACAGAGCTTCCTTGGCCGGAACAAAACAGGTAGAGTTCATAGACGGCCTCCTTGGCCAGAAAAAAAACAGGCAGAGCATTCATACAGAGCTTCCTTGGCCGGAACAAAACAGGTAGAGAGTTCATAGACGGCCTCCTTGGCCGGAACAAAACAGGTAGAGAGTTCACAGGTGGATACCACTGACACCTCTGGAGGTTCTGCAGTTGATGTGACGTGACTCTAGATGATCAGACGTGATGTGATGTTACTCTGGATGATTAACTATGATGTGATGTGACTCTGGATGATCAGCTGAGATGAAACCTGATTCATGAAGATCAGCAGTGACTTGACACATAAAGATCAACTGTGCCTTGACTCATGAAGATCAATTGTGATATGACTTGACCTATGAAGATCAGCTGTGACTTGACTTGACTCAGGAATGGAAGCTGTGACATGACTTGACTCATGTCGATCAACTGTGACTTGACTTATGATGATCAACTGTGACTTGACTTGATCCAGGATTGGCAGCTGTGACATAATGCGGCCCTGTTGTGTCCGCCATTTTGTGAGCATGCTCTAGTGTGGCCGCCATTACACGACTGAGTTAGTGCTTTTTATAACAGAAGATAAAACTTTCTTCAAAAAAGTGGATAATAGGCCAGTATGTCTTCATATTCTGTTAATATTAAAGGTGAGAGCTTTTTTGTTCTGCAGGCACCACCGAGCAGAAGTGAGAAAACAATGACTGTTTTCACACAGGTTTCCCAAACACTCTGTCCTCTCTATTAGTCAAAAAAATAAACATAAAAAGAAAAAGAAAAAGATTTAAACCCTTGGTTGAGGTTATATTGCTGTCAGGCTGTTCCTATTTGTTGAGCTTTTTTATATGTATATTTGATTTTATTCAATTAGCAAAAAAACGTTTAACATTGTTTTAGTTGACCACAAATTTGATCATTTTGACAAAATAATACATCATTTTATTTTATATTTTATTTTGTTTCCATGTAGTTGCACATACTTTTTTTTTTTTTTTTTTTTTACATTCTAGGGCACTACGCTGCACATTTGTCAGTGTAAATATGCTACTCACATGACACCTCAATTGTATAAAATAGTATACAAGTATGCATAGTAGGATAGTGCCTCAGTGATTTATAATTTTGGAGAAATCTTTTAGCAGTCCACTTCATCTCAGTGACAGTTGCATGCATTTGAATGATGTTGCTAGTCAACCAGAAGAGGCTAGCTGGGCCATGCTAACCAGCTAAACCTTGGCCCATTGGAGAGAGAAAAAAAAAAAACACAATGTACTATTGGCTTACTTCTAGTTGTGTCTTTATACTAAGCTGGGAAAAGAAAATATTCAACATCCACAGTATTACATACATTAACTTTCATGTGAGAATTGTCTAATACATTCACATTTTTTGTGTTAGCTTTGGTTAAAGGAGCTACAGTTCGATGTCAGAGCTTTGGCTGAACTTTTCTTATGAGTTTGTGTTTTGACGGCAGCAGTCTCCACTTCTTTGCTCTAATGTACAGTGCCCTCTGCAGGCAATTTGTAACCCTCAAATTTGACGGAACTGGCAACATTTTCACTTCCTTTGAACACAGTATGCACATAATAGCCCATAGACACACGCAAAAAGACACAGACACACACACACTGAAATACACGTATAAACAAAATTAACTTGGTTTAATACTTTTTGTATTGGACATTTGACATGACAGACACTAACACAAAGATACAGACTCACATATCCGCTCCTTCTAAAAATGTAAACGCCACTCAGAACGCGTACAGCCCATATGAATTTTAAGCAGACAGATGCATGCTAATTAATCACGCAAACTAATGCCTCGTACCCCAACAGGCTGTTTTCCCTGTGCTCTTCCTCTTGATATGGCAAATAACAGGCCTGCCTGCCACGCAGCTAGACACTTTGTCAAACAAATATGATCAAAACAAAGCTAATGACGTGTAAATTGTTTATGATGTTCTGTGCAATGAGCAGCCCTAGCATGTGTGTGTGTGTAAGGGAGGGTAATCACTGCCATCAGCTTGACATAATCAGGAGGAAATGAATATGAGTATTTCACAGCACACTTTGAGCCAAACAGCAATCTGGGGGCCTGTGATGGATGCAGGGCAATTCGAATAATGTGAGTGATCGCTCGTGTATATTTTTCCCTGTGAAGTATAGATCAAATGTGGGGCGTATGAAATGTATTGGAGTGAAACAGGTACATAATGGACTGGCATGTGTAAATGAATCAGGTTTTGAGGAAAACTGCAGGAGAACATGTGCTCTGAATTTATTATAGCAGTGTAGTATAAGAAATTATGAATGCTTTGAAAGCGTTGTTTGTAGGCCTATACATTACAGTCATATTGACAAACAGATTTAACATCTACAATAAAAACAAAAGGTTTTCATTGAAGAATCACTGAAAAATACTAATTGACTGTTTTTGAAAACAAATTATATATATATATATATATATATATATATATATATATATATACTTCAGAATGAAAGTTACTGAGTACTGAGTAATATTAATTTACTACATGTACTTACTCTCTGGTTAGGGTTAAAATCAGGGTTAGGGTTAAAATTGTGCCTAATGTATTATTACTATGGAACATACATGTAATGTGTAACAAGGACACTGTAAAATAAATTCTTACCTTATTTTCATGCCAGAAACTTGTCACATATGTATCCATCCATCCACTACAAAAGTAATTGCAAATAAGGTCTAAAATGATGAAGATTATTGTTCAGTGCTGTAAGTAATGCATAATAACAACATCATTGGCAAGTGTGTGTAAAAGGAGATGTTCATGCATCAAATTGAAAATGTACTTTAGCTCTCCAGACTGCAACCCAGCCAGCAGTTCAGGCAGTCTGCAGTGTCTTCTGTTAGGGGAATGCAGTGTGTTCCTGCTGGGTTGTCACACACCAGCCAAACGGAAGCAGAACCAACCCTAATCCAACACACTGAAGCAATGCATCGTTCTGCTGAATCCTCTGGCAGAAATACAGCACACACTCACACGTTTAGATGCATGCAAATGCAATACAAATACATACACATATACTATTTATTTTAATTCTGAAGTACATACTTTAAATTAATTATATGATTTTTATCTGCATAGAGAATTGTGATATGTCTTATTTCATGCATCATCATTCCATACTGTTATTGTGGTGTTCCTAATTAACCATTTAGAGCTGCCAAAGTGGTTTTGATACTTTATTTATGTAGAATCTAAGCCAGAAAACCAAAGCTTTAACATTATTTAGTGCTTCCTATAGTTGTCTTAGGTAAGGTTATCCCAGTATTATCACTGAAACAGATATGATTCAGTCTGAATCTTATAAATCTTTGAATTGAACAATGTGGTAAAATCATTGCCTTTGAGGAATAATGGGCATATACATATTTATAACCAAACATAAATACAAATACAAAGACACATACATCAAAACAAACAAACAAAGAGGACTAATCTGAATTTCAACATTTGTGCTATGGCTGTTCATGGCTCATTTTAGTGCATTTTGCACTATGCATAATGTAGAGCATTGAAATCGTAAATAAAATAACTATGGTAATTTCATGCAATTTCACGATATATCACTGAATAGTGGTTCCAGCTCTACTTGGCTCTGGTAGCACATATAGCGTTTGAACCTGAAAATAAAAAATGAAATTTCTTGACACAATCTCACCATGCAAGAGATGGATTTCCCTCTCCAGGAAACGAATGAACAAAAAGAGCATTCAATATGTAATTACCTGTCATAGACACAGTCACACCGGTGAAGGGAATTCAATATGCACCCGTGACACTTCCGGCGTAATGTGATGGAAATAAGTGTTTGTTTTGGTGGGTGGAAGGGGAGCTAGGCTAGTGTATGTGTATGTGTAGTTTGGTGGTGCCAGAGAAACTGCATATAGTTGTTCATTATGGCCAACCATAGAAGAAAATGAAGGCATGGGGAGATGTTTCGTTTCATGGACCAAAACATTGTTTGTGACACTTAAGTTTATCTCAGACATTTCAAAACATCTCTCTCTCTCTCTTTCTCTCTCTCTCTCTCTCTCTCTCTCTCTCCCTCTCTCACTCTTTGTAATGGTCGTGTGAGTCTCACTCAATATTTCTCATTC
The DNA here is from genome assembly GCF_003368295.1 of Carassius auratus. NCBI lineage: Eukaryota > Metazoa > Chordata > Actinopteri > Cypriniformes > Cyprinidae > Carassius > Carassius auratus. Next base: position 10,261,978 of record NC_039261.1, on the reverse strand, counting down.
TTATTAACTGCATGGGTGCAATTTATTTTCCTCTCAGGCAACAGAGGTGGCTGGAAAGCTAGAGACTCTGGTAGACGCTGATAAGGCCACACTCACATACAGGCCTGCAGGAGGGACCAGATTTATCATGAAGACAATGTCCACTAGGTCACATACGTGCGCTTACACATGGACACGAGTGGAGTAATTTACTGCGACAACATAGATAAACTAAAACAGATAAACATACTAATACATGCTTATAGGAGCCAAACATGCATAATATCATAAAAAAAAAAAAAACGTAGACATGTGTATAACGTCATATAACACATTCATTCAGATTATTCAGACCTTTTTTATGAACTCAATCAATTGAAAAGTTCTGATTCTAACGAATAAATAGTTCACAAAGCAGAAATACTTGAATTGCTATATGAGTTCTCAGGAAAAATATTTTGGGCATCAGCATTTTTAGTGAATGATTAAATTCAACATTGTTTATCACATAAAGCAAATAAAACGAGTCATTTGGGCCACTTTTAGGGGCTTTTCACACAAACACGTTTTTACATTTGAAAACAGGAGATGTAGAGCATAACAAAAATGGATTAGAAAAAATAAAACCGCATTCAACTTACTTTAACTTGAGTTCTAAACAATGTTCAAAGTCATACGTCTAGCATAGAAATATAAAAATAATGGAAAAAGCAGTGCAGTGGAATGCAAGCATTCTGTGTAATTCGTAAAGAATTAAAAGAATTTGAGTAAATATTATCATAATTTTCATACATGAACAACGTATTCTGTCTGTCAGCAGCCCTGTACGCAGATATGCTGTTTACACTTTGATCTGAACATAAACAACATATTTGTGTACATACGTTGTTGATGTATGTGATACCCTCCAACATAGCGCTATAGGGTGAAGCGGCAGAGCCAATTTGTTGATTAAAGTCATTATTTTTGTTTTCTTTGTGCACAAAAAAGTATTCTTGTAGCTTCGTAAAATTACGACTGAACCACTGATGTCACATGGATTTTTTAACTATCTCCTTGCTACGTTTCTGAGCCTTGATTGTGTAAGGACCCTTGCTGTCTATGGGAGGGTCAGAGAGCTCTCGGGATGCATCACAAATATCTTAATTTGGGTTCCTAAGGTGAACGAAGGTCTTATTGGTTTGGAACGACATGTGGGAGAGCAATTAATGAAATAATTTTCATTTTTGGGTGAACTGTCCCTTTAAGTTTCTTCCCAACTCTCTAAAGGTGAATTAAACGAGATATAATCACTGAATAGCAATTCCTTTTGTGCTGCTTAGTTAGTAACTAGCATGAAAGAGAAAGTTTCAGAGCTGTAAAAATATGTAATGATATTCCTCCCTAGTTGCTTGTTTGTGTTTATGTCTAGGAACCGAGCAGAGCAGCAGGACGATAAGGGAGAAAAACGACAGCGCGCACTGTGGCGTCAGGAGCACAGAGACGTCTATAAACTGAAAGAAGCACTGCACTGTCGGAATATGACAGCCAATCCATCAGGGGAATGGAAGCTCTGTCTACTGCACCAAGGAGAGAGTGGCCAGAACTTTTATAAATAGTCACGCATTTTTAAGGGAAATTGAAAGTTGTCAGACATACGCTTTTCAGTCTTTCTGTTGATCATCCAAGTGGGAGCACTGGCTGAATATGATTGAACCATCAAAGCATACAAAGTAGGAAGGGTGAAGGCTAAGGGCATGATGGGTTGATTTCATTTGTGGCCTTGTGTCTAAGCAGATCTCAGCTTCGGTCTTCTGCAGGATTTTTAATTTTTGATTTTAAGCTAATAATTAAAATCAAATGTAACATTAAAACAAACAAATTGTACTGAACAATTATTAGATTAATTTTGAGCATCATTACTCCACTCAAATGATCCTTCAGAAAACATTCTAATATTCTGATTTGCTGCTTCAAAAAACAACAACAACAACTAATAAAAACCTGATAATAATAATAATAAAAATGTTTCTTGAACATCAAATCAGCATATCAGAATGATTTCTGAAGAATCATGTGACACTGAAGACTTTAGTAATGATGCTGAAAATGTACATTTGATCACAGGAATAAATTATAATAAACATTTTAAAATATATTCAAATAGAAAGCAGTTATTTTAAATAGTAAAAATATTTTACAGTATCAAATAAATGCAGACTTGGTGAGCATAAGATAATTCTTTAAAACACATTAAAAATCTTACTGTTCAAAAACTTTTGACTGGTAGGGTATATATAAATCTGTTTACTTGCATGCCATGTGACCATTAATTGACACAATCTGCATTGTAAAAAGTGCTATATAAATAATGGTGACTTGACTTGACATCAGAGAACCATTAAAATGCAAATGTTCAAGTTATTTATTGAAATATTAACATTAAAATATCACAGTACTTCAAGTGAATGTTTTAGCTAAAATTGGTTATAATGAAGAGATAATGAAGGGATGATACTAATAGAATATAATGGAATAATGTAGAAAGTGAAGCCTTTTTGGTTAATAACACTGGATTTGTTCCTTTGATCCAGCCAGGGCAGAGTGAGGTCAACCAGGGACAATGTGATTCCAGGATACATCTGTTAAAGATAAAATGGGAACGGGTTGATTATGGTCTTTATATAGTCAATAAGAAGTAAGAATGTCAGGATGTTTTCTTTATTTTGTCAAGAGACACCCAAAATGGTTGCTACCTCAGATATGAATCGTCATATACAACCGAAACTTCCATACGAAACTGGAAGGGTTTCGACTTTTTACATTTGGGAAGAAAAAATGGAAATAATCATTGAGGATACAAAAATGAAATACAAATTTAACTTCAAAGAGGAAACACAGTGTATCTAATTCAAAGAATAGCAGAGTGAAATAGGCAGGAGAGGCAGCTGATTAAAGCTGAATATCTCCTCATGTGGAAATGTTAGGCAGACTTTTGAGAATGCCACACTGAAGAGACATCCCCCGAGGCTCGGGATAAAATACGTTACACGGACGTGTGGTCATCCTTTCATCTGTGCATGGCCTACGCTATTAACCTCATCTAAACTAGCATGGCCTGCAAGTCAAATATATGCCATGTCCTGAGGAATGTTTGCCACTGTTGTTCTTGGACAATAACTGAACCCACATGAAAAAGGAGTTTAACTTTGAAGTAACTGCTAGCGGTTGCAAAAGCAGTTGGAAAGAAGAGTCACATTAAGCTGACTGCCAATTAGCAGAAGGTGTAAGATAAAAGGAGGCCTGAAAATTAGCACCATCGCATGGAAGTCATTAGGTCCAGTGACTGAAGGAATATGCAATACAGTTTTGCTCATTTAGGTACAGACAAATAAGTACAAAAACAAGTTTTTGCTTTCAATGTCAAATTCAAATAGCTTCCTCAATCACCAGACCTACACATCATTAGGGCTACAAGCAGGAAACTGTTATTGTTCAGAAAGTATTTAATTCTTAATTTCTTAATTCATAACCAATTCGATTTTTTTCTTTTAAAAACTGAAATTCATGACTTTCGGTTCCTTTGGTTATAGCATGAAAAGCATTCTCAGACTGTTCCCTGCAATGTTCAGCGCTAAGCACCCAGCATGACTAGTGAATGATTCCTATGAGCCCATTTTTATTGAATCAAAAGTGCGACATACAGTGTGTCCAGTGAAGTCCAATTTCCAAATGGATAACTCCTCTAAGGTGGTTCTTTGTAGTGAATCAAAAATAAACAGTCCAAACCAGGACAGTTTCTAACCTTTCATAAGTACTTGGGCACAGGCCCCCCATCAAAAGTGCACAGATATTTCTGATACTCTTTCATGATATTGTTTTAGATATATGGATATAAATGGTGTATAACTGGAGAACTGAGTGTGTTGCTTATAGACAAACCGAATGGTGCAATAAAGAGCAGTTTTGTCACTAATACATATTAGACATCTGTGTATTGTTTCATACTGTAGGCAAAAACTACTACTTCCAGGGATTTTTTTTTTCCGTCTCACAAAGTAGCTCTTTAAGGTGTGAGAAACCATTGCAACTGAGTTAGTGTGTGTGTCAAATGATTCAGTGTTCTGTCCACATTAATCAAACTTAATTGCAAAGCAGACCTTTTTGTAAACACTTTCCCAATCACTAGTTCTGATTATAAACAGCTAATAGAAAACAGGCATGACATGACTGCTGCAATATGGAAAATTATCAGTTTGGTATACAGTAATCTCCATCATCAGACAATAATTTATTAGGAATATTTCACTATTTCAGTAAAGGGTGGTGAAGCCCCGGACGCATATTTTATATGTATTTTATTTTTTGTCATTGGTATATATATATATATATATATATATATATATATATATATATATATATATATATATATATATATATATATATATATATATATAAAATACATTATGCTAACACATTTTGTTCTTAATGTCACTTTATGTGTCTTATTTTGGAACGATCCCAGAATTTGGAAACACTGTACTTTTGTTATCCAATTATTCATTCCTCACATTTCCACCCCCTTGATTCAACAGTTATTTTTCTTAAATGAAGAACAGAAGCTTTTCTGAACTCCTTGCATACTTGTACTCCTTAATAAGCTCTTTATATATTGCCAGGCATATCAATTATTATGTCTACCTTTTGTAGTTATGTGCAGGTGATTTTAAAACATTATGAATGTAATCATGATTCTGCAACATAAAGATATCCTGCAATTCTTCTGTCAAATGCCAGATCAGATGTTTACCAGAATGTATGAGCTGCTCTCATCCATACAATTCAATTCAATGAGAACCAGAGGCTTTCAAGCTCCAAAAAGCACCATGAAAGCATGATAAAAGTACCTTATGACTCACACACCATTTTCTACTTCTTCTGAAGCCACATGGTAGCTCAGTGTGAGGAACAAAGGTTGAGTAAATGATGACAGAATTTTCATTTTCGGGTGATCTATTCCTTATAATGGCTTTGTTTTGCTCGGATGAGCTCCACGCTAATCATTTCAACAGCTTTCATAAGAATATTTCTTAACTTCTCTTTGCCAATTAATTTCAAGCATTTCAGTTTCCAATTGAATAAAGGATTGTGCATTGGTAAAGACTGTCTCTTTCCTAAGGAGTAAATAATCATATCTAAAATGACGATTAAATTAGAGCAGCCCTGCACACTGAGGGTGACATTAAGATAACACAGAGATAACATCTCCACACAGGAGCGATGTGTTTGTAATCAAATTCACTCAATTTCAGCCACACGCTCCAGTGAAAGAGCTCACGAGGAAAAGCAATGGGCACCTCAGCAAAGATAAACGGCGGCCAACGTAGTATGATTTACAACATATGAATGGATAAATATTTCAATTTAAATGCAAAACATTAAACTGGCACAGGCAGTCGATCAATGCAAGCATTCCGTAACATACTTCTTTAGGGTTCATAAATAATAGCCCATGCAATTACTCCTCTTCAAATGAAGTTTTAAAGCTGCAATTGCACGGCTTATGTCTTTATAGTAATGTTTGGATTTCCTAAACCTTGTTTTATTCTTGTTCTTAATGTAATTGCTTCTGTCTTTTGCATCATCAAGCTGACAGATATCTGCAGCACGATAGTTTCTCAAGATCTTCATTCCGACTCCTCTGTGGGTTTCTCCATTTACAACCTCTTGGTCCATCACAGATATCGTCACTAGATACTGAATAATGCTGTATGCAAACATAGCCGTGAAGGTGTATTTTCAATGTAAGATTATAAGCACAAAGGTTACATGACTAGAACATACATTCAAGTTATCTAGTGTAACATTATCAAAACTATAAATTGTTTATGGAACATTTTTCTGAAACATTTTATTTTTAAATGTACACACTTACTAGAGAACACACAGTAGTAACATTTCAGTAATCTTTGCAAATTAATAAAATGGAATGTTTCCTTTAATATTGTCTTTAACATTGACAGTGTTTTTTTTAAACATTTAGAGAACATATTGAAATACTCATTACTTAATAGGAATATATAATTGGGAATAATACGTTCTTAGAAAATTATTTTGTTAATTGGGCAAGTCTGGGATTTATTATGTTGAGTAAAATATACTGTAAATTATTTTTATAATTACACATTTTTGTTTTCTGTTTTAAGATATTTAAAAATGTTATTTAAAAATGTCTTCAGTGTCATATTATCCTTTAAAAATAATTTTTAGTATGCCGAGTTTGTGCTTGAGAAACATTTCTGATTATAATCAATGTTGGAAATAATGCTTAAAATTTTTGTGGAAACCATTTTCAGAATGTTTTTTTTTTTTTTTTTTTAATGAATAGAAAGTTCAAAAGAACAGTATTTATTTATGTTTGTGACAATGCACATGTCTTATGGTCAGTTTTGATTAATACTGTATATTATAATATATTAAGCATTAATAATGCAGTACACAGCAATTCATAAACTGCACCATAGATGCAGAATAATGCATTATTAATAAAAAATACAAATAAATAAATAGCACTTACTGACAGATATGTGCTCCTGCACAATCATATTCTCCTTGTATGAAACATTAATTTAATTCTTTGGCAATATCACACATGTTGTCAACAACGGAAAATGCTGGCAATAGAATGGTGACAGTGATGATGACGATGATGCTTATGATGATATCCGAAAAGTGTTTTGATGCAAATGGATAAAAAACTGTGGCTTTCCAGCACAATACAGTGCCATTTGTCATCGGGCAAGGACAGTCGTAATCATCCCTTGCGCGTGCCTTTCCCCATCAGTCTTCCCCTCGTCGTGTATCAGGATCAATCTAGGCTCATTTATTTTAATCGTCTCCTGTTTGCTAAACTGGCAAAGTCAACAGAGGACGACAGAAATGAGCCTCGCTCTCAAAACAAGCCAAAAACAACATTTCCAGTCTTATAATATGGTTCTTGTTATTTAACGTACAATATGATAGATTCAAGACTTGTTTCAACCTTAAATGTGTCTTTAAATGTAAATTAAATTTTGGTCATTTTCTTTTCTAACAACGTTTAGAAAAAAAGGTAATGAAATGAATTATTAAACATCGTGTTTGAACTACAAGACAGGCCCAACCATAGTTATAAAAGTAAAGACTCATTATATTGAGAACTAGAGTGACCCTATTAAATATAGCCTAACAGTGTAACATTTATCAAACAAAACAGAGTCAAGTAAGTTAAATTAAATTTAAATTAATTTTCTAATTTCAAGTAAGTTAAATTCACAGCAAGCCCATGACAGTCTAACAGAGAGAGATGAGAATCTATTTACATCATTTTAACAGTGTGTAAAAAAAAAAACGGTTAATATTCAGTGTAGCATCAAGATTTAGGGAGAAATATAAGTGATAACCCTTACTGCCTCTTGATGCATTTTTCAATCTATAACTCTACTGTATATCAATCAACAACACAGTGATTAAAATGATAGTTCAACCCAAAATTAAAATTTGATGAAAATTCACTCACCCATCTAAGATTCTCATTTGTAAGTCGCTTTGGATAAATGTAGAGGAGCTTGGTTCTCAAATAGAACAGAATACATCACTTGTTCACCAATGGATCCTCTGCAGTGAATGGGTGCCGTCAGAATGAAAGTCCAAACAGCTGATAAAACATCACAATAATATATAAGCGAGCACCATTTACAAGCAAAAACAGTTCTAAACAACATATCAGTGGATTTTGGTGTGAGAGGGCAGCAAGTGATGGACTTCCGAAGGCCTCGTTAGCTATTATGGACTATTATTTTTTTTCGATTTTTTTAATAACAAATAATGAAATGAATGAGTGAGTGAAATAGCCTATAGTTTTAAAACCACGACGCAAAACGTAAACAACACGATAACGTCGCTGATCCAACTGAAGCGGCGGTTGCTATGGTTTCCAACTCCCACTTTGTGAGTTGAACGTCAGCAAAATGTGTACACGTGATACACAATATCGTAAACGTAACACGCAGAACATGAGCTGAAGAGGCGTTCGTTGTACCTTTGTGCAAACTATCCGAACGCGAAAATCCCATAAAGTGAGTAATCGTCGCTATTATGTTATACATTTTGAAAGAGAAGAAATAGCGTCACTGAATCACCATTAGAATTTACAACATTTGATGTGAAATGAGAGAAATAAGCGTTAATAGATAGCATGAGGCTACTGGGGCTTTAGCTAGTTGGCTAACAGATGTGAAGTTCCTTTCTCCATCTTTCTACAAAACCTACAAAACACATAATATCACATATTTCAAAGAAATACGAGCAGTTTTCCACCTCATGTTTATATGGTTATAACACAGTGCATTCTCGTATCTCCAGAAATCTTCTGTTGACAGCTTAATAAAACAAACAGACTTCTCTGTGAGCTGACAGCATCTCGGGGCATCACAGACCTGTGTGTGCTGATTTTTTTAGCCAACATAATGTGTGTGTGTGTTTGTGTGTGTGAGTGAGGGATTTGAAGCACAACTACAGTCTGTCGTTATTTATTATTCGTTTCAAATAACGCATTTACACACTGAATACATTTACAGTCAGAGAACATAAGTGTGAAGATAATGTTTACATGGTGGTATGAAGGTATCACACTCATAAATTGTGTTACCTATGTCAGTTACTGTATTTATATTTTTATGTATGCAGTGCAGCTTTATGACAGTTAAATAGAGTTGGTGCAAAAAGACTAATTTCCAACTAATTCCAAGTATTTGCAATCATTTAGTTAATTTTTAATTGTTTTACATCATTGTATTGTGCTTTCATATATGATATTTTAGTATTGTATTTCTTTCTAAAAAGTCTGAAAGTCTCATTGGGAATTGTTATTTCTTTATCTAGTGGATCGGGGGTCGAAGCGGCGGCAGGTGAAGCCTTTGGCTGACTCTTTGCTGGATGCTCTGGATTATGACAGCTCAGATGACAGTGATTTTGAAGTTGGAGATGCATCAGGTAAAAAAAAAAAAAAATCTCAAAACTTATTGTCAAATTGTGTTTTGTACACTGGGAATGTCAAAAAATGGTATTGTTGATCCGTTAAATAATGACAAGTCGTGATGACAAGTCTCATACAGTTGAGATATTCAAAACATAACATGGTTACATTTATATTTATACTGCAGCTGGCCATTTTAGACTTGGCCCCTGCATGGGTTTTCTCACCTGTCATGAAAACAGCTGCTGAGGTGGAGATGAGACCTTCATCATTACGTGCGTGCTGTTTTCCCCTGCCTGTAGATTAGACCTCCTGCAATGCTTTGCTAACACTGGAGTCACACAGGCGATGGCTTCATATCACCATGACAGACTGGAGGTTAACGCAAAGCCATCCCATCAAGCTGCTGTCAACAAAAGTGCTGAAATATCTGCAACCTGATAATGAAATTCTAACACTTTGACCCCTTTGAGTATTGAAGTTTTGCTGCATGAAGAAATTTCTGGTCAGAAATAAAATGCAGTGTCAAATTATTCTGATCTGGCAATATATCATTGTCATAGGCTGTATGAAATTATATAAATGTATCAATTACCAGCCACACTTTCAAAGTTCATGGTGGTGTTAAATGCATGGTGTGTCACATTTCATGAAGCCTTCTGTTGATGTTACATGGAAGGATGAGTTTTCATGTTTATACACTTTTTACACTAGGTTTAATTAGATTAATCACTCTTAATTAGATATTTACTCAGATTTAATCAATGTTTTCAAGATTTATTTGCAATTCAACATGTAGCATCTATGTTTACTAGGGGTGTAACGATACGCGTATTCGTATTGAACCGTTCGGTACGAGGCTTTCGGTTCGGTACGCGGTACGCATTATGTATACCGAGCGGTTCGTTGGACTAATTAATTATATTTGAAAAAAAAAGAGAAATATAATGATATGCGTTCAACAAGGTTACGTGTTACGTCGTTTGGGTTATTGGGCTACCTTGTTGAACGCATATCATTATATTTCTCTTTTTTTTTTTTCAAATATAATTAATTAGTCCAACGAACCGTTCGGTATACATAATGCGTACCGCGTACCGAACCGAAAGCCTCGTACCGAACGGTTCGTTGGACTAATTAATTATATATATTAGGGATGTCAAATTTCGATTATTTCCATGATCGATCGTCGTTTAAATTAACGATCAATTAATCGATTAATCGTTAACCATAATACTGCAAAATGCGTCTATTGCAGGCACGCAGTCAGCGGTATGACAGGATGTGCAAAAGCCACACACACACACAAAACGCTTTCTCACTTGAATTAAAGAGGTTTTAGTCTGAATAAAATGCTAGTAGCAGGATTATAAAATGAATAGATGCGATTATGATCATTTGATAAAATCAAGAGATTGCGCCATACTTTTGAGGTCATTTTACTTTGTTGACAGTTTCCAATCCCGCACGGAGAATGCTGAACGCGCATCTTTAAATGGTTTTGTGTTGCTCGTTGTTGTATTTTAAAGCACAATTGCAATGTTTTCAACTGACATTATTGTATAAAATTATCCGAAATGTGGAGCGCGTGTGACTGCGCTGCACATTAAGTGAACTACATCGGCGCTGCTGCACCAAAACACAGTTGCTCACATTAATTTGATCCTGCTGGATTCTGTCCTAGAAAATGTCAGATTTTTAAAAATCCGGCATACAGCGCATTAGATCGTGACAGTGCATGCGTGCAGACGAGGATGAGCGAGCGCGGCTTTGGCTAGATTTATTTGGAGGTTATTGCTCATGTCTCATTCGGCACAAATCGAAATGTTTCCATATTCGCAATGTATTTGAATGTTAAACTATTATTTATAATGTAAACTAGGCTTGTACTTAACACGCATTCGCATATAGACGGAAAAGATGATCCTCTTCATATGAGCAAAAACGTCCTTGGAACAGCAGAGAGGACCGGTATACTACGGTCTATTTAAACTGACCAGTGTAACCTTTTAATGTTTAGTTGACATTTTATTTTGATAATGAACAGACTGCGATGTAACTTTGAATCGCTAGAATATACGTGTGCAGCAGGCTCCGGGGCGATCGAAACAGCTGAGACATAAAAAAATATATATATTTTCCGCAAAAGTGTTTACTTTCATTTGTGCACACTCACAATAAAAACAGAAGATTTGTGCTCTTGTAAAATAAAGCAAACAAACAGAATGCGTTGTCATCCTTTTTTTTTTTTTTTTTTTTTTTTGTGAACTTATGGAGCGCCCACACTTCTGTTTTAAATCCGTTAATCTTAATTAGCCTATTTAAGTCGGATATATTTCGCATAGCCTATTTAAAAAAAAACAAAAAAAACATGAAAACAAATTGTTATTTTTATGTTGGGCCTATTACTTAGTAGGCTATAAATTTTCCTTAAAGCATCCCATTTTGTCCCAGGGCTTAGAACCTGTGCCCTAGTCAGGTCCATGCAGAAACTTGTGAACGATGCTCGGCGTCACCGTTTAGTGACAGCAGTGAATGCTCCAGGAATGTGTCGGTCACAGCGCCTATTAATCGCTGTTTTGAATCCAGCAATTATTTATTTAGAAATGATAAGATCTGATTATGACAAGTGTGGTATAAAAGGTTTGTTTATTAGAGGAATAATAGGTTAACTGGAAAATGTTAGATCGCGACCATGCTTTTGGACCCCATAGTCTTCATTTACGCGGCTTTGTTCTGGTTTGCCGGTTGGTCACGAATTTCCTCAAATTCAGTATATTTAGGCATTGTTTCTTTTCCTAAATCTTCATAGTCTAACCCTCTAATTTCCCAGGTTTATTTTATTATCTTTCGCTTTTAATAACTGTTTTCGCATCTCTTACTGTGGTAAACATGGGAAGGGAAATTAAAGATTTCATGAATTAAGAATTCGTTCGATTTATTAATTTGTTCCCTTATTTCACTTAAATCATGGGTTATTTAGGGAACAAAATTAATGAAACATGGACAATTGCCACATTAATAATTCGTAGGAATGAATTAACAAGTTGTAGGAATGAATAGACTACCTGTCCTGTCACTGTGTCCCGCAGCCCTGCAAAGCGCACGATATAAAACAGTTATCTGATGAAATGATTAGTAACTACATTTCTATTGCATTTAATGTTGAAGAACTTTTATGTTGTTTCTATTTTAATGTACTTTAAAGTTTAAATCACATTAAAAGCTTAATTTGTACATTGTGAATGAATGATGATGCTTTTATATATCGTCACCGTCACTCACAGCCGCTCGCACGTGTTGAGTGCGCATGAGCCGCACGCAGCCCAACATTGAATCGGTTAACCGACCATCGATAGCCTTAATCGATTGCATCTCTTATCGACAATTAATCGATCATCGATTAATCGTTGACATCCCTAATATATATATATATATAAAAAAAAAGAGAAATATAATGATATGCGTTCAACAAGGTAGCCCAATAACCCAAACGACGTAACAGGCAACGCCACTGACACCCCCGAAGAAGAAAAAAACAACAACTTATATGTTTATGTTAGGCTAATCAGTCAGGCGCTCACTCACTCAGTACACGCTGAAGGCTCGTTGCAAAATGGCCAATGCGTTTAACAGACCAGAAATAGAAGATCCTCCAATAACCAACAGGTCTGGTGTTTGGGTGCACTTTGGATTCCCTTTAAGCTATAATGGTGATGGCAAGAGAGTGGTGGATAAAAAAACAACGGTATGTCGCATCTGCTACATGACAGGGTAGGCTACACCAGAAAAAAAAAAAAAAAAAAAAAACACCAGCGGGAATACTTGAAACATGTCAACTAATTTATGCCGACATCACCTTATTGTGTCAGTATCTGGGAAAAGACGAAAAAAAGGAGAAACATACAGGCAACAAACTATCCCCGCAGCATTTAGACACCGGTACACCATTATAGCTTACAGGGAATCCAAAGTGCTCCCAAACACCAGACCTGTTGGTTATTGGAGGATCTTCTATTTCTGGTCTGTTAAATGCATTAGACATTTTGCAACGAGCCTTCAGCGCATGCTGAGTGAGCGAGCACCTTAGGGGCCATTCACATATCGTGCTTAAAAACGCGTGGAAAACGCTAGTCGCGCCGCTTTCTCCTCCTTTCCAAAGCGCTTGGGCAGAAGCGCTCATGAGGCGTCTGTCTTTGCTAAGCAACAATGACGTGCTCTCTCCATGAGACGCGGAAATTTCAGCAAAGGATAAATGGATTTGCAGCTCTAAAAATCGCTTGCAGTAGCTCTGCTACTAAATTTATTTCAAAATTGTAATCCATATACAACTATGATCAGCTGTTCCTTCATCTTGGCTGAGCTTTCAACGTTGTTACGGGAAAGGATGAAGCTGATTGGTTAGTTCTTGTCACATGACCCGCGCTGCGCTTGCGGCATTCTGAAAAGTTGAGATGTTTTTAAATTTTGCTGTATCTAAAACGTACCGAACCGAACTGAACCGTGATATCAGTGTATCGTATCGAACCGAACCGTGAATTTTGTGAACCGTTACACCCCTAATGTTTACATAACCAAATATAGGATGTGTTGGACAATATTTTTTATGCTGAAACAGTCACCCCAGAAGTACAAATATTTACTATAAATATTGCACATATTTAAAAAAAATAATCATATTTTTACACATGCATTTATATAATAAATTCAAATGGTTATATATATGGTGAAAGTATCAGCATCTCCATAAAGGCCCCGATATACTTTAAACAAAATCGAAGAACGAACTGATATGACGTCATTTTGAACAAACTCAGGCCAAAACAGCTGACCAAAGAAGCAAACTCTCTGGGGGAGTTCGTTTGGCACCTAAACACCTTTGAGCTTCTATTGGTTTGCGGAGGTTATGCAGTTGTTGGGAGTGTTTTGAAACTCCACCTTATTTATATATATGACCTATATATATATATATATACATATATATATATATATATATATATATATATATATATATATATATATATATACATATATAAACATATATATAGGTATTTTCGTTTTTGTATTTGGATAAAAAAAAAAAAAATCATCTATTTAATATCCATTTATTTCAGTTACCGCCCAATGTTGTCCAACACAACAATACATATTAAAGGCTATGAAAACAAATAAAGTTAATTTAACCATGTAAGCCTATATATTATGTGCAAAAAGGGTTCAAATTAGGGGTGTAACGATTCACCTATTTTCACGATGCGTCGATTACAAAACCTGACGATTCATATGTATCGATCTTGAAACATGATTTTTGCATCGTGAATTACGGATCTTGGACAGTAACTGATTTAAATCGCTAAAAATCGAATGAATCGCAATTTCTATAATAAATAGATTTCTATAATAAATAAAATTTCTGAATGATGCAGTGCTAATTGACATATCATTTATTACAGTACAGAAACTATAAAGTATATTTTCTACCTTATTCTGTGCAGAACATTTTTATAATTGCTAAATAAATGTAGCCTAGACAACTAAAACAATCATAAAATTGCCATTAGGAAAATATAGATTTCAAATGATTATTGTCCAGCAGTGTGTTTGATTTCTTACAGGTAATTAAAAAGTAATAAAACAAAGATAATTAAAGGGGTTAACCTATGGTTCTCTAACCATAAAGGCTGCTGTTATTTGACCCTGACTAAGCATCTAAAGAATTTAGGGAAACATTTAAATAATCCTGTGAATGCACTTAAAGAATGTGGAATCGAATCGTTATAATCAAATCAAATCGAATTGAATTGTGAATCTAATTGAATTGAATTGTTCTAAATTTGCAAAAATCGTTCTTGAATTGAATCGAAAACCTATGAATTGTGAATCTAATCAAAACGCTGCCTTCCTTAAAGGGGGGGTGAAATGCTCGTTTTCACTCAATATCATGTTAATCTTGAGTACCTATAGAGTAGTACTGCATCCTTCATAACTCCAAAAAGTATTTAGTTTTATTATATTCATAAGAGAAAGATAGTCTGTACCGATTTTTCCCGGAAAAACACGAGCGCCTGGAGGCGTGACGTGTGGGCGGAGCTAAAGAATCACGAGCGCCAGTTGCATTGAGAGCGTTTGGAAGCTGTGACAGCTATGAAGGCTGAAACTGAACGAGATCAGCAGCAGCAAGGACTCGCTCCGAGCGGGGCTCGAACCCGGGTCTCCGATGGGAGGCGGACGCACTAACAAGGAGGCAGAGATATTTTAAGCAGTTTTACTCACCGCCTGTGGTTCCAACACACAATCGTGACCCTTTTTCGTTGGGATTGCATCATCCTTAAGAAATAAACGATATGCAAATCCGTCGTCAAACTGGGCTTTGTTTGTAAAACAAGCATTTTAGAAATGCAGGGAACAAACACAAACACTTGCACAACTCCGTTGATGCTCTGTAAAAATAAACTCCATCCACTGGTCCCTTAATGCTGTTTTTTCTTTGGTAATCTGTGCAGGGTTGTCTTGCCCTGGCTACCAAAACACACTCCTTTTCTGACATTTCGCGACGCTCTCGCTCTGATCAGTGATTGTCTGTGCACAGCCTCTCTCTGCTCTGCTATACGGGAGCGCGCGCTCTTCTGGCAAAAGTGCCCTCAGGACCCATATAAGGAAATTCCGCTCCATCTAACGTCACACAGAGCCATACTGGAAAAAAAAACTTTCGGAAACTTGTGACAAACCGGAAGTAGTATTTTTGGCACAGAAATACTCCTTCAAACGTACAACTTAATTTTTGAAACTTTGTCCATGTTTAGCATGGGAATCCAACTCTTTAACAGTGTAAAAAACTCAGTATGCATGAAATAGCATTTCACCCCCCCTTTAAAGATTCACAGCCCTAGTTAAAATCATTGTATTTTTTATTTAATTGATTTAAACGGGATTTAGTCATATCAAATTTCTTGTAAAGAAAATATCAATATATCATACAAACTCGATATACCACCCAGCCCTACTACTGCTGCTCCTGTTTTTTCTTTCACTAAACTAATTTAATATTAAATGAAATGCCAAATGAACATACAATGATAAAACACCACGTGAAATTTAAAAAGGTATAACAATTTATCCAGTTTAATAAAATAAATCAACGGTAATAAAATAAAGTAACAAACTAGCCCCAATATTTATTTCCACTTCATGCTAAAGTTTTTAGACTTTGAGACATTCACACTTCCCATAAAGGGCTGATTATGGTTCTTTTGTATTGCAAACATGATTCTTTTCTCTGAACTGCTTCTTATCATTATTCTTTTGTCTTTAATATTCTGATCATTGGGGCCCGTCTCTCACCTAGATTGCCTACACTTCATCATTTCATAGTTGTTTAGGGGATAGGCATGTGTGTTGCAATGCATATTTGCAATAATCTACACCCTGCCTCCAGCAGCGCAGGGATGTTGGAATGTTCAAAAACAGTAAATCGTCGCCTTTTCAAACTTTTTTTTGCCCCCAAACAAAGAATGAAATCTATTAAGGTAATTTAATGCCTATTTGCATACACAGGTAACTGTACATAAAACTGTAAGCGTAATTTAAGTTTGCATGCACGAGAAGCTTTGTAAATGTGTAAATCTCGTTTCAAGCGTAATTAAAAATTATTTATAGCATTTTCCTGTTACTTGTGAGTGTAATTAATGTATTGTGAAACTGCATTTTCATGCTAATGCAAAATAAACATGATATGCATTCTTTTGACTTCCATTTTTACACCTTTACAAAGCTTCCCTTGCGCATACAAACTTAATTTACGCTTACTGTCTTATGTACATTTCCACACCCCCTACCCTGCATATGCAAATCTTTTAGACATTCAATTACCTCCATAGAAAACGAACTTCGTTTGAAGCCTTAAAGCTTATCAGCAGATGGAAGCATAAAGTGCTCCAAAATCTCCTGGTAGACGGCTGCATTGACTCTGGACTTGGTAAAACACAATGGACCAACACCAGTAGACTCATTTGGCAGCTAGAAAAATAAACTGTAGTGAGGAGCATTTTGCTAAATATATGCACCATATAATATATTTATTATAACTTTTACTGTTCTTCAGTGCTTAATTCTTTCTTATTTTAGTTTTCTGACAGCCATTATTTAAAATAATAATAATAATAATAAAAATCTGTATCAAGTTGTGAAGGGGTAAATGAACTAGTTATAGCTATAACCTGTGTGAGAGAGAGAGAGAGCGAACAAAAGAAGGGTTATGTTGGAGCCCCATAACTCAAATTTGCTAAGTCTGACCCTGATCTGAAGTATGTTGTATTCCGCTCAAAAAAACACACTGCTAATGTAATCTCACGTACTTGTGTGTCAGGTTCAGAAGGCACTGGCAACGGGAGTGACGAGGAGGGTGCAAAGGACAGCGCTGCGGGCTCTGAGAGCGACTCTGACGCTGTTGGCTCAGCCGATGAAGAGGGCATAGATGACGAAGAGGCCAAAGAACTGAATGAAGACACCGAAGAAGAGGAGAAAGCCAAGGAGGAGTCTTTTTCCGAGGAGACCAACAGCAAAGAAGCAGGAGGGACCTCCAAGAATCGCAAAAAAGGAGAAAAATCCTCAGATACAGAACCAAATGGTACTGGCACGGCGGAGGAAAGCTCGGCAGAGCCGAAAAAATGGAACCTGCGGCGGAACCGGCCCATGCTGGACTTCACTACAATGGAAGAGCTAAACGAAATGGATGATTATGACAGTGAGGATGACAATGACTGGAGGCCCACACAAGGAAAAAAGAAAGGAAAGGCATCATCTGGAAAGGAGAAAGAAGGGAGTGAGGAAGAGGAGGATGGGGGTAGTGATGAAGAGGACAATGAGGATGATGAGAACGAGACCTCTAGTAGTGACAGTGAGGAAGAAGAGAAGAAATCGAAGAGTAAAGGAGGCAAGAGCACAGGGGCGTTTGATGAGGAGGAGACCAATGACAGCCACAGCACATCACATGGGAAGGGCAATGAGGTAAAATCTCCTGATATTGCACCACCGTTGAAATGTTTAGCATCAATAAGAAATGTTTTTGAAAGGAGTTAATTCAGCAAAGATGCCTTAAATTGGTTAAAGGTGACTGTAAAGACTTTATAATGTTCCAAAGGATTTCTTTCGAACAAAGAATCCAGAAAAAAATCCATCACTGTTCTCACAAAATATTAATCAGCACAACTGTTTTTAACATTGATGATAATAAGAAATGTTTCTTGAGCAGTAAATCTAAATTTCTGAAGGATCGCGTGACACTGAAGACTGGAGTAATGGCTTTTATATTCCAGGAAGACATTACATTTTAAAATAAATAAAAAACAGAAATCAGTTTTATTATAAATTGCAACAATTTTCCAAAGTATTATTGCAGTTTTTAATGTAGTTTTGATCAAATAAATGTCTGTGAACATAAGAATCTTACAACCCTAAACTTCAATTATTCAAGTTGAATTTCAATTCAACTTTTCAATAGTAGTGTATGTAAAGATCAACAACTTATTACTTAACTAATTCGTACTCGAAACTAAAATTCTGTATTCTTCAAAATGCTCAATTTAATTTCTGCACACTTTATGGGCTTTATATTATCTAGTTATCAAAGATATATTGTGGCAGTCTTCCAAAGGTTTTCTCATTCTTGTTTGTTCAAATAATCTTACTCTAACTGTCATAACTCATACATCATGTTTATTGTTAAGATTTGAATACAATTCCACCTACAATTAATGCAAACAACTTCACAAAGTGCAATTCAGATTTGATTTATTAATAAACTAGGCGTCTGTCTCCCATAATTTACTGAAAACTGCTTTGCGTGTGCCCTATTTTTCACATTGAATGCAGATCAAATCAAATAGCTGATCTGTCCACATGTTTCAATTTGTCCAAAAGTTCAGTTGTTTGGAATCGACTTGAATTCTCCAGTGCAAATGTATCATTGTGCGTTTAGGAATGCACAAGCAATCAGATGATCCAGTAACTGGCTCACATGCCATCAGATTGTTGATACAAAAGAGCAATCCTTGTGAATGGGCTTATCGGAGAACTTCAGTTTATAGGATTGGCTAATCTTCCAAATCTCAGAGGTGGAATTAGAGCAGAAGTTTTGGAGTGGCTTTAATTTTTTGTTCACACTGGTCCTTTGCAGAGGAAGATATTTGGATGGTGTTGTAACATCACTTACGAGAGCTGGATTGCTAAATTATCCATTGCTTCCTCAGGACTCTCTGTTGGAACGGCCCCAGACCTGGAGCTCCCAGCGGATGGAGCATATCCTTATCTGCTGCGTGTGTCTGGGAGACAACAGCGAAGATTCGGATGAGATCATCCAGTGTGACAACTGTGGTGTGACCGTGCATGAAGGTAAAATCCCAAACTCTGCAGTCTCACACCGAAAACCCAGCTCAAATATTGATCTCAAATGTTTGCACAAAGTTTTGAAAAATGAGTTTTAGAATAGATTTAAATGTTCAGTTCCTCCTTTCCCATCGCAAATCTCGGTGAACTCATATTTTACTGATGTGTAAGTGTCTAGCAGTTTTCAGACTTCATACACACATCAGTCTTCTAGACAAAGCTCACATTTATTTCAAATAATTAGCATTGTTATGCAATTCATGCACTTCATGTAAACGAGTTACTACTAATAATAAGGATGCACCTTATTTACATAGGAATTGGTACTCTTAAGATTAATAAGTAACCCTACATTTCAGGTAATTATTTGTCACTTAAATCTCAAGTAATAAATCTGTTTCTTGTTTGATGTGAAAATCGTCTCATGGTATGCCATACAGTCGCTGTGCGCCTGTACACTAGATTGCCTTGTGTGAGGAGAATAAACACAGAACGGAGAGTGATCTTCATCATCCCACATTATTAGCTCATTGTGACTCTGACTGGTTGGTAACAAAAATCAATTACGCTTTAAACCGTCTTTTAGCGGCGGCCGTCTCATTCAGACAGGCCCGCTTAACACCAGCCAGGCTGGCTGGATCAATGTGTCACCACTAATTTTCAATTACTCACTGATTTATTTCTTTAATTATTTATTTACTGCTTGTTTTTGTGCTGATGTTCTGTTGATTTGCAGAAGCCACACAGGTAGTACTACACGGGGGGAAAAAAAGAGTCGTAGAAGCCTGTTCTGCTTGAATTTTTTTGAGATTCAGTTTTGTGCACATGTTTTAGGTATGAATGGAAATAACATTCAAAATAAATTAGCTAATTACAAATATTTTACTGGTTATGTGATCTCAAGATATGCAAAAAAAAAAAAAGCTTTAAATAATCTTATGAATATCCGTAGATAAATAGTTCACATTAAATCAATAATACACATTTGAAATTGATGTGATTTAGTTTCATGTGGTGTGGCATAGTGCCAAAGGATGAGGATTGTTCAGAGTAAATCAAAAGGTTGCTTGTTCAAACCCCCCGAGGAACCACAGTCACTGTTGTGCCCTTGGGCAACAAGCTTAATCTCCAGAGGGATTGTCTTTGTAACAAGTAAGTCACTTTGGATTAAAGCATCTGTTAAATGACTGCTTATTTACCTGCTCGCTTATCAGATTTCATCTGGTGAGGACGCTGCGCATTAGTTAATTACTGTACATCTACAGAACACAGGCCTGTTTGTCCTTTCAGCTCAGCACATAGTAATGATGAGTGGTTTAAGAAGTGGAAAACAAAGAATATATGCACTCAGTTTACTAAACCATGCATTGAGTTCCCCTGTACGTATTGTAATAATACTGTACTTTAAGCTACAGCATATGTTCCACCCCCAGTTGATTTTTTAATGCATGTCTCATGTGGATACTGGAAGGTTGAATCTAATGCAGAAGATATTCCTGGGAAAAATGTCACCTCAAATTCAGAGGGAAATTTAAGAGTTTGTTTTGTACAAAGAGAATTGCTATTGTGGAAAAAAAGAATCTATCAATGTCTCGTTTTATTCAATCAATGCTTTTTATGCTAAATATAAAGTAGAATTTAAAACTTTGGGGTTGGTAATTTATTTTTTTTTGGACCAAAATACAGTAAATTATTAATATTGTGGGACATTATTGACATGTGTAATATATTTGTTTTAATTTTATATTAAAATAGTATATATACTTTAGTCTTCAGTGTCACATCCTTCAGAAATCAGTCTAATAACAATAAACATTTATTATCTTTGTAAATGTTGAAAACAGCTGCTAAAGATTTTTTTTTTTTTTTAAGAATGGAAAGTTAAAACTAATAGCATTTATTTGAAAAAGAAGGGGTGGGGGTCATATACATTTAATCCACAAATGTTAGGGAGCATGAGCAATGGCATTTGCAAACTGATAGCAAGTTTGAGTTAAAAATGGTTAAGTCTGTCACTGACTCTGCCATCCTGGTTAGATAACCCATATACAACAGTAGTGAGTGATCCATTCCAAGCACACATTCTTTCTCACGCCACACACACACACACACTCCTCCACCTTTAGTGTCAGCTCACTGAAACAAGCTACTTCATAACCTAGCACCACTGAATCAGAGGGCAACCTTGAAGCATCCAGGAGTCCTTTACCGTGCCAAGAGCAGTGTTGCAGTGTCAACTTTCAGAGTCGCACACTTCTCAGATTCATAGACATGCAGAGACTCTCACTCTCCTCTTCAGGAGTGAAAAGTATAAAATGCAGTGATGCTAGAGGAGTGCAGAATCTCTTCTGCAGTTCTGTTGCTTCATAAGCTGTTTGAGTCCTCCTCCTCTCACTCTCTTCTTCTCGCTTCATCAGTCCTGCTGTGGGAAAATATGAGGACTTTTAAAAGTGGCATTATTAATACTTCACTTCATGGTACCAGTGATTTAATAGTACCAACATATATCACGGTGTAGCTGCTTTGAGTAATATTGTAGTAAAAATAATAATTTAAATAATGTTCTAATAGTATTTTATAAGAAAAATATTAATTTGGATTCAGAATAATTTGATATCATGTTACAAAACTTGTATTTTCTATTATTATTATTATGCAAATTAATAAAAGTACAAAAACAACTGCTTCAAATTGTATAACAGTGATCCACATTCAAAGTTGACAAATTCTTGCACAGAATTGTGAGAAGAAAAAAAATAACAATAATACAATTGCACTTAGTTAACAAAGCTGACTATGTTGGAAACGAAAGTTTAAAAAACGCAGTTTTGCTCTTAAAATGGGTAAAGCAAAATCTCTACCAATTTATTAAATTATTATTATTACTTCTTTAAACCACTGTTTACATTACCATACTGCTCAGCCTTTGACAAGTCATTCTTTTAGCTCAAATATTGTCAAAGATTGTGAATGTAAATTGATTGTAATACTTTGAAGATGTCAAACCAAGTTAAATAATAAAATGATAAAGTGCCTTGCCATTTTCTAGTTGTAATCTATCTTCCTGCGTTTGGTAATTTGTTGAGTATTTGATTCAGTATCATTAAAATGTTCTATATATAGGTTAGGTTATAAAGACAGGTCAGCCAAAAAAAAAAAAAATAAATAATATATATATATATATATATATATATTTTTTTTTTTTTTTTATATATATATATAATTCACTCACCCTCATGTCGTTCCAAACTTGTATGGCTTTTTTTTTTTTTTTTTTTTGGGACACAAAATAATATATTTTTGCACAATGATGGTTAAAAAATTAATGTTTTGTTACCCACAATCTCAATTATAAGTAATGTTTTTCTCAAAATACCATCCCTTGTGTTCTACAGAAGAAAGAAAGGCAGATCCCTAGTCACAAGTCAAGTCTAACTCTTTACCAAGAGTTTTATTTGTTTGAACTGATCCAGTATTCACTTGAATGATATTTTCCTATAGATTACATCAGGACAGAGAATGGCAGCTGCTCCAAGTGGTTGGACAGCTGTTTCAGAGCAAAATTCTTGACCTGGGCCAGTCGCTTGCCACCTGCTAATACCAGCTGCTCCATGGTACCACTATTCCCAGTGGAAGAAGGCATGATTGGTCCAGGAGGTGGGGTGGCCCTCATGGCTAACTGTTTCACAAATGCTCGCTTTATGTTTGTGCACTAGTTTGAAAAGGTGACCTTTAGACAAGTGCCACTGAAAAAGGTGCAAATTCTGTAGTGCTCTTCGCACACAGACAAAAGTAAGGCATGCAGGTAGTTTGCTGTCCCAGCCTAGGAAACGGCTGCTGTTTCTTCACGTCAGCTATTTTGGGTCAGGCTGCTTCCACGAAAGCTGTAGAAAAAAGTCTGTTTTCGGCAGGGTGTCGCAGTAAAAAATGGGTTGTCACGTCTCAAGCTGCGGGGTGCATGGGTGGCTGTTGAAACAAAGGATTTAGATTCTAATCTGTCTATTTACCGAGAGAAAGTTCAAGTGGCAGTTTTGCTTAACATTGCACTATTTGGATAACTCCACTAGGCATCAAGATTTGGAAATGTTACTGGGAAGAAGCCAAGAAAAGTGGAATGAAAAAGTAATGGAGCAAAGGGGCCACAAGAGCAGCACCAAAGATAAGAGACAAGCTGTCATCCTTAGATGCGTGCAAGTGTCTCGCAGCTTGACTCTGAAACTCGGCAGTCTGTGGAGGCTGTGACCTCACATATGGCCCCACTCAAACTCTAAAGGGAAAGACTCTATCAGAGAAAAGCGCTGGAGACTTATCTTCAGTCAGAACAGAGGGGAAGACTGGAGCCTTTTGGTTCCAGTAGTTGACACGCATTTCCCTTCTGAGCTCAAACTAGTGCTCGCACAATGCTTTTGATTAGCATCTAACTCTAACGCGACCAATTTGCACGCTCGTCATTACCAGAGAAGTGTTAAAAGAGGATCTCGCCACCATACTTGATCTGGTCTGCAATGGCTATTCAGGCTAATTATGAATCCTTGTTTTCTGCCACCGACTTGTTTGTTGTTTTTATGTCCTTTAGTAGTTCATTAAAACAAAAAGTGGAATTTTACTGGCTGTGTTGTAATGGTCGCCACTGTCATTCAGTGGAATGAGTTTATTAAAACCGTTCCCCAGTAAAAAGCATCACATCGTTCAGTAATGGCTTTGCACTCATTGAAACACCAATTACCATGCTGCTGGTATTGATTTCAGTAAGACCCTAATGAGTTCTGGACCGTAAAGTTAATTATTTCCCCAAACATGTGCAATTCATTTAAGTTGGTTACTTGCTTAAATGTTTTTTTTTTTTTTGGTCAAATGAAGTCCTCAGAGAATATTGTTTTGTTTTTATTTTTTTCATGTTGTCTTCTGCTTTGTCTCACTTTGTTATCTTGAAAGTTAGTCCAACTTGCATATCCAAATTTATGCTTGTTTAATATTCATTAAAATAAGCATGAACAATTCATTTTTCAAAAACAGATAACTGTTTTTAAAAATTAAAAAATAAAATCATGTTTTTTTTTTCTTTGTTTTTTTTTTGCATTCCAAATAAAGGGGCCAATATGATGCGATTTACATTTTTCCTTTCTCTTTGGAGTGTTACAAGCTCTTGGTACATAAAGAAGATCTGTAAAGTTCCAAAGTCTCAAATCCAAAGAGGTATTCTTTATAAAATTTTAGAGTCAACCACACCTACCTAAAAAGGCTCATTCTGACATGCCCCCACATGTCTACGTCAGAATGTGGGAAGATTTGCATAACACCGCCCAAATGTTCACACAAAGAAAGAAGTTGTAAATTAGATTTTTGCTGATGTATTGTTGTTGCCGCTGCCGCCGTTGTGGAGATGTTGTGTTTTCATTGTGAAAGCGAAACTACTTTGTTTGGCCTTCCAATAGAGGACGATATCCGCTTAGTCATGCCTAGAGCTGATCCATGCTGGTCACTGAGGAAATGCATCAGCTTCTAGCTGTGAATCGTCGGATTGGCTTTCACCGTGGATGAAGCAGATTTCAGCCTGGGGTGATGACATCCGCCGGCCCCGCTGTTCTCAAGCCCACTGGCCGCTGCTCACTCAGCCTGCCGTGTGTGAACCTGTGTTTCATTGTGAAAGTGAAACTACTTTGTTTGGCATTCCAGTAGAGGACACAGCTAGAAATCAGTGGTAAAGTTGTATTTACAACACTGTTCCAGAACAGTGCAACCCAAATATTCATATGTGTGCAGCACATTTTTACGAGAGGTCTCAGTTCAAACTTTGCAAAGACAGTCTGGCGCTTCTGACTCTCAGCCTGTAAGTATGTTTTTTTTTTATATTTAAAGAATTTTCTATTGAGCATAACCGTATGTTAAGGGGTGTAACATTTCCATTACATGCTTGAGGTATTTTAGCCAATCACAATGCATTGGATAGCTGGCCAATCGGTTTTCAGAACGATGAGCTTTGTAAAAATCAACGCGTTTCAGAAAGGCGGGCTATAGAGGAGGGACAATAATGTACATTATGTGGAAAATAATGTGTTTTTTCAACCTTAAACCAAATACCGTATTTTCCGGACTATAAGTCACACTCTTTTTCATAGTTTGGCTGGTCCTGTGACTTATAGTCAGGTGCGACTTATTTATCAAAATTAAATTTACATGAACCAAGAGAAATTAACTAAGACCATGTCAACCAATATACAGACAACTACATCAGTATATCATCATAAACAGATGAGAAAGAAACACATATACAGTATTTTTGCTTAAAGATACGACAGCCTAATAACCGCGCTGCCTGTCATTAATGTTAATCAAAGAATTAACAAAAGAAAATCATTCACTGATCTCGACTGAATATTTTTAATAACTTTGATTAATCTATTTTATTTATAAAAAGAAAACTATGCAGTGTTTTAAAACTTTTAATTACAGTTTCTGTACCTGAAATTTTATTTATTAGTATTTATGATATTTACTTATCTTTAACATTTTAATATTTGAAATTTATATTATCTAGTTGTTTTTGAAATGGTATTTTTTTAAAGCACAGGCAAAAATTCCTCTTGCAGTGTTTTGTAGGCTGCTGATTTTTGCTCGTTATTGAGCTACAACAGAATGCTTTGTAAAAAGACAATACATGTTTGACATCTATATGTTCAACAATTTTTTTAAAGAAATTTATATTGGATTTTTTATCTTATTGGAATCGCAACTAGGAATCGATAAGAATCGGAATCGATAATATTCAAACGATACCCAACCCTAGTAAGAAATGTTACGAACATAGATAAAATAACTGCTGATAGTGAGCTATGATGTCAGATCACTGATATCTCACCTTTAATAGTCAAACATATTTACAGTACAAACCTTTTCAGTGAACTATGAGGGCAAAAAAAATAAATAAACAGAAACAAAATAATCGTTCATTAATCGTAATCGATGTAAAATGTTCAGTTAATCAAGGTTTTTGATTTTAGGGCATAATCGTCCAACCCTAGTTATACTTCTAATTCTTTTCATGCTGTCATATAAACGACCAGTCTCACAAAGCCTCACAAGTCTCAAATACAACAAAACACAGTTATTCTCTCTAAAAATAAAAAATAAAAAAATAAAAATTACTGATTCATTCATTAACGGAATAGAATGTCATATATATATATATATATATATATATATATATATATATATATATATATATATATATATATATATATATATATATATATATATATATATATATATATATATATATATATATATATAGAATTGGAATGGCTCCTAGTATAATATAATGTAATTTGTAACTTTGTACAGTAGATCTAGTGTATTTTGGAAAACATTGTTTACTTCTTTACTCTTAAAACTTGGTCTAGTCCAAACCAGTCTAAAACAAATGATTGGAGACTAGTCTGTTTTGCTTTTAGCTGTGTATTTGGTTACAGGAAAAAAGGCCTTGATTTAATTTTGTGTTATGACAGTTTTTGTGATAGGTCTATGTTTTGGGAGCACAGTGAGAGGCTTTGTGTGCTGAACTGCCTTAGTTTTATGAATATGTTTCTCATCAGAATTTAAAAAAAAGTTTTGCTTCCAGGTATTTGCTATGTGGAGTGTAGCAGGATGTATTGAAACCACTTTGCACATGTATTTTCACATTGGTACACCTGGTAGAAGAACTCACATTAATTGCTAAATTCAGGTTAAGTATTTTGCTCAAGGTTAAAAAAAACATCTGATCTTTCAGTCCTTAGACCATAAGCACTGTTCCCTTGCTCCTGTTAAAGTTTCAGCTTGCCTTCAAGGTGGATTGTATTATCACAATGAATGAACAATGGCTGCTGGGTTGCGGCTCTCTGCCTCAGACGGTGTGTCTGTGGGTTTACAAGGTACCAAACTGCCAAAAAGACACTTTAGGCCTAGTGCTTATTGGCTAGAATAAGTTACAGTGTGGTGAAAAAAAGTATTTGAGTTTCTTCTGTTGTCTGTTCTTGTTTCTAAATAGTTTCCATTGTTCATGGAATGAGTCTCATTGTCGCATAATATAATCCAAACTGAGAATATTTAGCCATCTATGCGTCACCTCAAGTTAAAGTATAATTGGGTGATGCAGGAGATCAATCATCCCAAATACAGAATCAAGTTCATATCTGAATGTCTAAAATAATCAGATTTAAAGTCTGAGTTGCCAAAGGACTTTGGAAAGGATGTGAAAGGACCCAAAAACATTTTACCGTTGTGCTTTTAGAAATGCTCTTAATCCCGGGGTGCTTCAGAAGTTTATTGAACTATATAGTTTGAGTTGGTTTAAATAAAAAGCCTCTGATTGTTTAATGTTGTAAAGGAATGAAAGCCTGAAAAATTTTGTTTTTAAGTATGTAATGTGTTAGCTACAATAGCTACATGCCAGAATAGTGAAATACTTTTGACTTTCATTGACTATTGAAACAAAGCATTTCAAACACTGCTGAATAAACCCGCAAATGCAAGCCTTTGTTCTTAAAAAGATGCCTTGCTGAAGAACAGCTGAATCACATTGGTTTCGTCCCAATACAAAACCAGCTTCACAATTAAACAAGTATTAAATTAAAATGTTATCTGGTTTGATAGAACCTTGAATTTTTTTCATTTAATTTCTTTTCACTCACCTCTTAATGAGGAAATGATTTATTCCACGCATTGCTGGTTATGAAAATGATTGTATTGTTTTGTTAAAGAGAGAGTGCTGGTTTTCAAAAGGCATTTTTTTTTTTTTAGTAACTGTGAATCAGTTTTGCTGATTTACATCAAAGCAGCTGCCATTCATAGCTTTTACCTCCTTTCTCTCTTTCTCATCTTCCAGGTCTTTGAGCTTTAATTGGCCCTATTCATTCATTCATTCATGTGCCATCCCCCCAACTCGATTCTGTTGTTCCTCTCTGTGATCCTGCTTTGCATGCTGACTTGGCTAATATTTGAACTATTGAATAAATCGACTTCATCCTGGATGAAAAATATAGCATTTAGGGAAGAAACGGAGTGAATATAACTGAAATGCATCACTGCGCTAAACGTTTACTCATTAATCATTTGACAAAGACAGAAAGAGTCAAAGAACTTCATATTAAGTCAATGTTCTGGCTTCAATATGAAGTAAAAGTTGCAGTTGTTGATTACTATAATTTTGCCTTTTTTTTTTTTTTTTTTTTTTTTAAGAAGTGGTCAGAGTCTTACATTAAACTTTAAAATATACTAGTTATAGCCACAAGTATAGCATAGCCAAATCATTATTTACTTAACATTTTTGACAACTTATTTTTAATTAAATAATTGAATTTTTTTCATGAAAAGAAATGCTACCATTTAAAAGTTTGGGGTCAGTAAGATTTACTTATTTTAAAAAAAAAAAATATTTATTGAGCAATGATGAAGAGTGACAGTAAGGAGTTTAATATTGTTACAATTACTTTTGCATTGTTATGTTTTAAAGATTAAAATAATTGCTATTATTTAGAGCAACAATCATATGGACAAGACTGCACACAATCAGCAAATTAGAATGATTTCTGAAGGATCATGTGACAATGAAGACTGAAAGCTGAAAATTTAGTTTGCCATAACAGGAATAAATTACATTTTAAAATATATTCAAATGCAAAAAATTAATAAATAATAATAGTAATATAATATTTTACAGTATTACTGCTTTTATTTGTATTATTGATCAATGCAGCGTAATGGCACTTTTCCATTACCAGTACCAGCTCAACTCGACATGACTCGCCTCGGCTCGGCTCGCTTTTCACTTGTGTTTTGCATTGTAGATAGTACCTAAACAATAGTACTTGGTCATCATAGTTATGCCGCAGGAAACTGCAGTGAGTAAACTTCTACGCGACAAACACCCACTACCCACACAGGATACTCCGTCTGGCACGTGCACTGATGACAAAGTGAATAGTGACGATTCTCTCTGACCAATCAGCAATCTACCGTGTTTTCACGTCACATTTTAGTATTGCCTCAGCTCGCTCGGATCCGTCAAGCCGAGTCGAGGCGAACTGGTACTTTGTTGTGGAAAAGCGCCATAAGTGAACATATATGTGACTCTGGACCACAAAACCAGTCTTAAGTCACTGGGGTATATGAAGTAAAGAAAGATCATGTTCCATAAAGATATTTAGTACATTTCCTATTTTAAATATATTAAAGCAGATTTTTTTTTTCATTTGGACAACTTTAAAAGCAATTTTCTCATTATTTCGATTTTTTTTGCACCCCTCAGATTCCAGATTTTCAAATAGTTGTATCTCAACCAAATATTGTATACATATCCTAACAAACCATACATCAATGGACATCTTATGTATTCACCTTGCAGATGATGAGAAAATTGACCCTTATGACTGGTTTTGGGGTCCAGGTTCACACTTGCTTATATTAGATTATTTCAAAAACATAAAATCGTACCTCAAAAATATGTGATAACCACTGCAGCCTTTAAACGCTTTGGATACTGGTTCCATTCAATTCTGTTGTAGGTCCCTGTAGATGACCTTTGTGCAAGTATATCACAATCTCTTCAAGGATTAATTTGCTTGAAGTCAGAACTGTATTAAGTTATTTTGTTCCCTTTGGCTATTAGAGATGCAAATAAACCAACTCGCTGTCATTTTTATAGTATGCTGATAAATGATTGCATACCGTCATTGTTTGCACATCATAAGAGTGAAGTTGAACACCTAATGAATAGATTGATGAAGAACACACACACACACACACGTGTACACAATACCAGCAGTCTTTGCCTCTTTGTCTGATTTCAGTTATACTCTGACACATACACACACCAGCCTAGCCTGTTAACTCATTCTGAAGCCAATCTCGAACCTTCCTCCATTAAATCTTAAAAGCGTTCCTCTTGATTTTGTCACCACCCTTCCCCAGGTCGCTCTTTAACTGCCAAGCTCGTCATTTCTGACAAGGATAATCTTCTCCTCAGGGATTATGAAGCTCTCCTATAGTCATCACTTTTTTTCCAGCTTAGCTCATATTAGCCAGCACCCTGTGGCTTAGCAGGTCCAGCTTTGTATCTGAGTTCAAAAGGAACATCAGAGATTTGTTTGACGGTTCAGCAGTAAGTCCGTTAAACCAGCAAACTGATCATTGCGAGCTCCAGCCCCATGGTTCAAAGCCCAGTCAGTAATACGCACCCAACTGTTGCCAGCAGTGTTCCCATAATACCTTTCTTTAAGAAAATAAACGTCAGGCTGGGCATCGTAATGGCACCCATTACGACTTGGTTCAAAATGACTGCAAGATGAGGATACGAAAGCCTCTTATTTGCTCCCACTGGTGGTGTGCTCTTCACATGCTCTAGGGTTACCTGTGTTTCCTCTTGGAAAAAGTGACCTGGATGATTCTAGCAACCATAAGCATATTTCACTTCACGAAATTGCACACCCTAATTTCCCACCTCAGCTTTAATATCTACCACTCCCAAGTTCTGCTGTGTTTATCACCACAAACCTAGAAGTTTTAGCCTGCCGTTTGGGACTCAAGAGAAAAGCCATGTTTAAGCATTCTCTGCACATTTTGCTGTTTGGGTCTTTTGTGGCGAGTATGCAAAGTACCTGAACTTTTATTTGCTTGTCTCTCTCTCCATTTCTCCAATGCCCGGGGGCTGGTTTGCTGTATTAGGAAGAGGAACGTTATCTCTGCAGTGTTGAGAAGCAGCTGATTGCGGCACTTATTGGTGGCATGGAGCACGTTTGCTGAGTGTAATAGGCGTCATGGTACTGTAACCTGATCAGCACAGTAATTGTCTTGGCAACCTCAGGAAATTAAGGGGACAGCATTAAAATGCTTTCGTTGGCCCAATGCTTCCATCTTTGACTTGTGATGCTACAATTTGATCAAATGGCCTTCTTATTAGCTTTGTCTGGGAAAAAGTTTTAGCAACAAAAACATTCTGTGCTTTAGACTTAGTTTTTTTGACATTCTGTTATGCACGCTTGCTACATCAGGCAGCTTAGCACTAAGGTTATTTTCTGCTGTAGTTTAGATTTTAAATTGTCCCTTGCAACATTTTCATATTTCTACCAAAAAAAAAATCTGCCAGATATACACAAAACAATACTTGAAAAAAATTATTATTATCATGAAGTATTGATGCTTCTTTCTTTGCCAAAGTTGGCAAGACCATTCTTTGCGTTCTTGGAATTGTGAAACAACCTTTCTTTCTTTTCTTTTTTTTCTCAGGTTGTTATGGTGTCGATGGTGAAAGTGACTCTATCATGAGCTCAGCCTCAGAGAACTCGACAGAACCGTGGTTCTGTGACGCGTGCAAGAATGGCGTCAAACCCAGCTGTGAGCTCTGTCCCAGTCAGGACGGCATCTTCAAAGAAACTGATGCGGGGAGGTGAGTTTTAACCGATGCTTGGTCTGATATTATCCTTTATCATCATTAGCACACTCATTAAAGGCACAGCCATCCCTGTCACACCTTTCATGCTTCAGTTACTCCTTTAATTATTCTATATTTGTTAAAAAGTTTTTATTCCACCCTCTGTGATAAGATGCTGGAAAAATGCTCAAAAAAAAGAGTAATACTTGAAGAGGCACAGGTATGACTGCAGGAAGAGCGAAGGAGAGAAAAAGTGGTAGATTTGGTTAGGAGGGAGAGGAAGAGAGAGGCGTCTGAAGCGTGAAGACTCAAGCCACGTTATCACTGATAGTGCTCCTCAGCCCGCCTGCACCCAAATTTGCTACTTCACTAGAGCATGAAAAACACAGCAAATTAAAGTGTGGAGCGTGCGCTCACCAAAGATGGATATCTTTATATTGGACTTCGGATTCTCCTTCCTAAAGTCTGCATTTGAAATGTTGTCACACAGACTGGTCAAGTTAGAGTACATTTGAACCTGTAACTGAATGGCTTAAGGGTCATAGCATTTCTTCAGGGAATAGTTAATAGTCTTCCATTAACTAGATGCTGCTTTGTTCTGCCAATGGTGGACCTCTGAATTAATGTCATTACAATCATACGATTTGTTATTCAGCACATGAAGTGAATAAAGAACTGTCCTTATACTATGATGAGTGTAAAAATAGATATAATGGCTGAATGCTCAACTTTGTTTTGTTCTGCTGAAGGTGGGTGCACGTGGTGTGTGCCCTTTACGTTCCAGGGGTTGCATTTGGAGACATCGACAAGCTGCGACCTGTAACTCTCACAGAGATGAACTACTCAAAGTATGGAGCAAAGGCAAGTACCAAAAGTTACTTATGACATACAGCTAAAAAAATAAACTAATATTACCTCAAGAACATGTTATTATAAGAAGCAAGGCAATATGCTAATCAGTTTTTGATCACGATCATCAACCACTACTGATCAACTTGCTCAACTGCAAAATCGCACCAGACTGTTAAATTCTAAAATGTTATGAAACACAATATGACTAAAGTGTTTGGGGTTGGTATCATTTTTCTTTAACCACAGGTCTCTTATACTTACCAAGACTGCATTTATTTGATCAGAAATACTGTAAAAAATAAATAAATAATAATTTAAGTTGAAAATGTAATCAGTGGTTATTTGATATGAAGGTAAGCTGACTTCAGTGTCACATGATCTTTTAGAAATCGTTCTAATATGCTGATTTGGTGCTCAAGAAACATTCTGAAAACCATTGAACACACTTGTGCTGCTTAATATATTTGTGGAAAATAAATAGTAATAATTGTTTTTTTTTCCCTTAAATTTTAAAAATGAATGTTTTTTTGAACAGCATTTATTTGAAATGGAAATGTTTTTTAACATTATAAATTGGTTTTGATAAATGTAATCCAAAGTATTAATTTCTTAAAAATAAAAAAAATCCTACTCCAGACTTTTTACCGGTAGTGTATATGAATATATGGATACCTTTATTTCATATTATAGCTGTTAGATTATCGGTTTTCTTTCTTTCTGTTTTTGTCTTGACACTTTATTTAAAAAATATAAAATAAAAGATGTGAAATGCTGACTTCCTTTTCTGAGCAAAGGGCGTCTTTCACTTCCCTCCCAAGAATTTCTGTCGACTGTAGACATTTTGACATTTACTCTATCTGACATTATTTTATGTGTCAGTAAGTCAGAAGAGGTTCCTTTTACTGGGAAGCAAATTACTTTAGAAGCACTTGAAAGGCTTTCTTTAATGGTTTGTGCTGTACATGTGAAAAGAAATTACTCCTAGAGAAAGGCTATTATTATTTTAATTTTGAACTCCAGTAATTGGAGAAAGTCAAATGGGCTTTTAGAGACTCGTTGTCCACTTTATCTTACATATAGAACTATACAGTAAATTAATGTGGGATTGTTATAATGGTGTTTTTTTTCATATTAAAGCTGTTACACATTCAGCTTTCGGTTTACCTTTCTTGACTTTGCAAAAATAGAAATAATCCCAAGACTTTAGATGGGAATTAACCAGATGTAAAGTTAGCAAATGTTCTAAAGTTTTCCGTCATGTTTTTCTGTCATTTGCTGTTGTCACAATGTCCTGATTGGGTTAATGGTTTACAGGAGTGCAGTTTGTGCGAAGACGCACGCTTTGCTCGAACAGGTGTTTGCATCAGCTGTGATGCCGGAATGTGCCGCTCGTTCTTCCATGTTACGTGTGCTCAACGAGAAGGACTGCTGTCTGAAGCTGCTGCAGAAGAGGTTAGTGTATGGTCATCCTCTTGGAACGACATTATTTAATGTTTTTCTCCAACTTGATGCCAGCTTGGTAATGTTTAGAGTCCAGCTCTTATCTAACTCTTTCAAGGATTCCTCTATAAAACAAAAAACCTCATATCCATGTTGTTCACTTGTTCCAAAATCTGTTGGACTGACTTCTTTCTGTAGAACACTAAAGGTGCATTTTTAAAGAATATTCTGGCCAGTCTTCTTACTGTAATGAAAATGGATGAGGACTGGGGTAACCGAGCTATAAAATGACAAAATCATCATGGAAAATATCATAATAATGGTCCCTTTGACTTATATATGGTATAAAAGTTAGCTTTTAGCTTTTAGAAGAAACTAACTGATCTCCATCTTGGATGGCCTGAGGGTGAATGGACCATCATTTTTGCGTGAACTGTTCCTTTAAGAAGATTCTGATTCTCTGTCAACACGTGTTTTTCAAATGCACGTTTGAAGTGCATGTGCGAGAGTTCATCAAACAGATATCTTTAAGCGTAAAGAGAGGGCTCAGAGCACGAGGTCATCAAGTTGAACAAATTCCTAGCCCAGGCCTTGGTCACAGACCATCAGCCTCATGGCTCAAATATGCAGTCCATGTTGGAGAATCATATGATGGTGGCGTTCAGTGCAGATAAACCCTGGCGAAAGTGCCTGCTCACTGCAATCCACTTAATCCAGTCAGCTGTGCAAGGGGCCTCATATCAACAGGTGAGTGGGCTGATAGCATCCAGCGAGACACCTTAAGCCTAAATGATTCTGTGGATGACGGAAAATGGCTGTGCTTCCATCTGCCCTCGAGGGAGGGGGCGAAATGCTATGCTTGTGACGAAGAGATGTGAGCTCAGCGCGAGAAACTTGCTGCGAACGTCTCACCTGCAGAAATTTAAAACTGCTGAAATGGGCTGACATTGTTCTAAGAATCTCTCCCGTTCCATAGAAAGCTGTTTCTGAGAAAGGCAGGTCTGCAGTCCCCTTCCATTCCTGGAAACATCCCGCCAGCCTTACATCAGTCATTGTCTTGCCCCCCCAGCTTCAGCTCCCATATTCTCTGCTAAATGTATTTGTCCTTTAAAAAGGG
The DNA here is from genome assembly GCF_003368295.1 of Carassius auratus. Taxonomy (NCBI): domain Eukaryota; kingdom Metazoa; phylum Chordata; class Actinopteri; order Cypriniformes; family Cyprinidae; genus Carassius; species Carassius auratus. The sequence continues at coordinate 10,226,806 of NC_039261.1, read as the reverse complement.
AGGGGAATTTTTACAGGCCTTTTGTGACTGGCTATTTATCATGGCTATCAGAGAATGCAGACACCGATGGTCTATAAAAATCTGGAGTACTGGGCATCAACAGCCAGAAAGCGTGAGCCTGTATTTCAGAAGATACTCCCGTTTCCCCCGCAATCACATTGTAGATTAGAAAGATCTAGAGCCCACAAGCACTTAAAATGAAACCTGCGGCAACTGTGCCATGTTAACAATAGTGAGGTATTGGAGATGATGGGAAATATCTTGAAATAACCCTAATCAAATCACTTAGAGATGTTGTTCTTAAGGACTTCAGCCTTTCCCTCACATTTGTCCAAGTTGTGCACATTTTAAGAAGTAGGTTTTACAACACAGCTTTTTTTTTTTTCATGCTTTTAGACAAATAGACATCACTCTGGTTTTGCAAGACGTTGAACAGTTTTATTGTGTTCTTTGTTGTTGTTTTTGTTTCTTCCAATTTATTGGTTGCCTGAGGAATTGCCAAAATAAGAATCTATCTAGAACACCCAGGTTGACCAGTATTTGTTTCAAGCAGGTTTTTCAGCAGAAGGGAGTTGGTCCATGGCCAAACATAAGAGGATCTGTTAATCATGTTGCATTTCATAATAATAATAAAAAAAAATACTATACTAATAATGCCATATTATTAAATAAAAAAACAAGTTCAATTAACTTCAACCAAGCTAAAGAAGCCGTAGTTTAGTCACTTGTTCCATTGTTCTGATGTCCCTCCCAGAATAAATTATATTAAGTACTGTAAGTAGCAAAAAAAAAAAAAAAAAAGTGATGTAAATGTATGAATGAGTACATTAGCTATTATTGTAATGGCTTTGGAGAATACACAACATTCTAAATTTTGGTTATTTATTCCGCCCCCCTCCCCTCTTCGCCCTACACTTATGCTTCTCAAGGCTGTATTCGTTTGATCAAAAATAAAGTAAAAATTAAAAACCGTAATTAGGTGAAATATTACAATTTAAAATAACTGATTTCTAATTTAAAATGTAATTTATTTCTGTGATGTCAAAGCTGAATTTTTGGCTGCCATTACCTTCATTAGTCTTCAGTGTCACATGATCGTTTGGAAATCATTATAGTATGCTGCTTTGCTGGTCAAGAAAACACTTCTTATCAACGTTTAAAATGGTAGAGCTGCTAAATTAAAAAAAAAATTAAAAAAAAATTCTGGATTCTTTGATTAATATTAAGTAAAAAAAAAACAAAAAAAAAAAAAAAAACATTTATTTGAAATATAAATATTTTGTTATAATTTTACTGCATTTGCTATCACTTTTGATTAATTTTTAAAATTTATGTAGGGTATCATAAATTATGAAAATGCATTAAGTGGATGCTATACACATTATGTTATAGCCAAGGCTAATCATCAGTTTTGCACAATAAACAGCTCTAACAGCTCTTTGTTTACCAAAAGGGTACCTGGTAAGAAAAAGTTGGAAGACCCCTATTTTAGAGAATAAAAAATAAAGTAATTAGTTTTGAGAGGCTGTGTTACACTGTATACTGTGTACAGTTGCCAAGCAATCTAGTTGCTTGCTGCATTAATACATAAATACAGATTTGTGTTTATCGCCATTTCACAGTGGCTGTGTATGCATTTCATCCAGCCTGAATTTTAATTGGACCCTTATTATAACCATAATATAAAACAGATTATTAACAACGTCATTCATTACTGATTTTTCTTTTTCTCTGTTTTACCAAGCTATATTTCAAGATTTAAGGTCACGTGGGAGTCTGTCTCTAAAGTCTTGATCCATTTTTACCCACAGGACATTGCGGATCCATTCTTTGCCTACTGCAAGCAGCACGCAGACCGCTTTGACAGGAAATGGAAAAGGAAGAACTATCTGGCCCTGCAGTCTTACTGCAAAGTATCTTTGCAGGAAAGGGAGAAACAGCTCACACCTGAAGCTCAGGTCCGCTTTACTCTGAGGCAGACATTGAATCCATACATCAGACAGGCTGTTGAATGATCAGTCGTTATTTATTTTTGGTTGCTTGTGATTTCCCGACCTCTAGGCTCGAATAACCACGCGGCTCCAGCAGTACAGAGCGAAAGCAGAGCTGTCTCGAAACACTCGGCAGCAGGCGTGGGTGCCCCGAGAGAAGCTTCCCCGGCCCCTCACCTCTAGTGCTTCAGCCATCCGTAAGCTGATGCGTAAAGCAGAGCTTATGGGTATCAGCACAGACATCTTCCCCGTGGACACATCCGATACCAGCGCAAGCGTGGACGGACGGCGTAAACATAAGCAGCCTGCCCTCACGGCAGACTTTGTTAACTACTACCTAGGTAGGTGGTTTGAAACCATTTTCAATACCGCAGCTAAATCTAGTTGAACTTTGAGACATAATAGGTGACCAAAATAATAATAATCTACAAATTATCCACAGGACTCCAGTCCATCAATGAATGTCTTGTCAAGTGAAAAGCTGGATGTATATAATAAAGAAATCCATCAAGACGTTTTTAACTTGACATTTTAGATGTCCTGGGGTTTTGTAAATTTTTCATTTTTCATTTCACAAGTAAATAATCAAATATAAAAAAAGAACAAGTAGTGGCACGAATAAATATGATAGAACAAAGATACAGATGAAATAATGAGTATGTAAACAGTCAAATGTGAAACAACACTGCAGTCTTAACTATATAGATTAATGCTCATTAGAGTTACATGCATTATTCAGTCAAAAGCACCGAGCGATTTCCTCTTTTTGTCTTTTGTTGTTTGATTAGCATTTATGATACAGACAGCAGCAGGTACATATCCAGTATTCTGATGCAGTTTTTTTCTCAACTGTTTATTTTCACTTCAAAAAACAACTGTGTTTGAGGATACCCGCCAAGACTTTTGGACTTTTTAGATGTGTTTGGTTCAAGCACATGGTGATGTGAAAGAGAACTTGAGTATTCTCTTATGCGTGGTCTTGCGCTTGAATTGTTTGAAATTGCTTGAATATTTAAATTGGCAAGACTTAAAAACATGTCACAATTCTGTCAGATGTCCCAAGTGTCAACTGTTTATGTTAATATGTTCCACTTTTTCTTTTTAATGGCCAAAACTAGCAATGATGCATTTGCAGCATGTGAATTGCTGTCCTTAACATACTTGAATGTGTCTGCGGAACAGCAGGCGGTATCAGACAGTGAGCGTGAGACATGCATCCCGCTCTGAAGCCTTGCAGCTAGGCACTTGCCCTTCAAATGAGTGATGTTAAGAGCAGATGTGTAGAGTAACCTTGGGCACACACTCCATTAGGTTCTAGCAGGAGGCCTATCCTCTATCAGCGCACTTTGTCTCCCTCTTTTTCCTCTTAGCATTCTTTTTTTTTTTTGTACACTTTCTCCCTCAGTCTTCCTTTGATATACTTTTTGCTGTACTCTGATAGCAATCTCAGTATCGATTTGTTCGTGTCTGTTGGTATTCAGAGCGGAACATGAGGATGATTCAGATCCAGGACAATATTGTGGAGCAGAAGAACCTTAAAGACAAGCTAGAGACTGAGCAGGAGAAGCTGCACATGGAGTACAACAAGGTTTGTCTAATATTGACACTCAAGGCTATAGCTAGCATCTGTTTTTTATGTTTTTTTCATTAGCGCTTGTCCATAGCACATTTGTTTTGGCCATTGGTGCTTAAACAGAGGCACGCACACCAGGAAATAACGATGCGCTGTTGGAAAATGATCACAGGAGCAGGCGGAAAAGCTCCTAAAGAGCTACTATATAATGCCAATTATGCTTCAGTCTTTCCATTTACTATACAACTGTGAAGTCTCCTTTTAAGCTACTTTATGCCGGACCAACTGCAGAGAGGAATAAAAAAGCAAGGATCTTGTATAACACAAGGTTATTTTTGTCAGTGTAAATTCAATAGACGAAAACTGTTAGTGAATACTATTTCTATTAAGGGGGGGGGGGGGTGAAATGCTCGTTTTCACTCAATATCCTGTTAATCTTGAGTACCTATAGAGTAGTACTGCATCCTTCATAACTCCAAAAAGTCTTTAGTTTTATTATATTCATAAGAGAAAGATAGTCTGTACCGATTTTTCCCGGAAAAACACGACCGGCTGGAGGCGTGACATGTGGGCGGAGCTAAATAATCACGAGCGCCAGTAGGCTTTTGCGTTGAGAGGGTTTGGAAGCTTAAGGACAAAACCAACCAAAACAAACCATTGCTAAAAGGCTGTACATGTGGAAAGTGCAGTTTGATGACAACATCGCATGTTGTTTACTTGATGTGCTTACGCGCCGATAGCTAAGTTAATAACACAGAGATATTTGAAGCAGTTTTACTCACTGCATGCGGTTCCAACACACGATCGTGACCCTTTTTCGTTGGGACTGCATTATCCTTAAGAAATAAACGATGTGCAAATCCAGCGTCACACTGGACCCTGGAAATTCCACTCCACGTCACACAGAGCCATACTCGAAAAAAAACTTTCCGAAACTTGTGACAAACCGGAAGGAGTATTTTTGGAACAGAAATACTCCTTCAAACGTACAACTTAATTTTTGAAACTTTGTCCATGTTTAGCATGGGAATCCAACTCTTTAACAGTGTAAAAAACTCAGTATGCATGAAATAGCATTTCACCCCCCCTTTAACGAAAATGGAAAAAGACGGAAAAATTTAACTTTTGCTACTATTTATGTATTTATAAATAATTTTTATTAATAATTTTAGTAAAATTAAACATTTGTATTTTGTTTTAACTTTTAGTTTACGTTTTTGTAATTGTATTTCTTTTATTTTTATTACTTGTTTTTTAAATATATTTCTGTCTATTTTTTATTTCATGTTTTAGTGATTGTATTACTTCAACTTAAACTTCAGTTAGTTGGCAAGTTTGTTTTTCAACAAATATTTATATTTTATTTATGCTTTGTTTCAAGTAACAAAAGCAAAGAAAAATTAACAATACAAACGGATCAAAAAAATTGGAGGAAACCAACCAACTAAAGTTCAGAAATACAAACAAAATACAATTATATTTATAAACAATTAAATTAAAATTAAGCAAAAAATTATATGCTGAATCCAAAAAAAAAAAAAAAAACGAAATAAATTTTCAAAACCCCGTATATAACGGCAACTAATGTTCTGTACTGCCTTATTTATTTGCCTCCTACCCTCAGTCTTCCTAAACATGATCTCTTGAAGCAGATTTGGGTAGATGGTGTTTTCTCATATGGCCCAATGAGAAATAGAAAGCGAGGAGTTAATGTGGCATCCAATCTTTCTGCACCACATGTATTAAGCGGTATTAATGGAGTGTGTGTTGTTAATTACGGCACTCAACATGCATTAGCACGACGCCGACCTTAGAGAGCGATCCCGATGGAAATCAACATCTGTGGAAAGCGGACTGCTTATTCACAAAAGTTGTGTCTAAGGCAGGGACTGAGTCATCTGGAAATTATGTCTAATAATCCTGAATTATATAGTATGTTACATGGTTAATTGGATTGTTTGGTTCAATGTTTTTAACATTGTATAATTGGAAACTTCAGTGCATTTGCGTCACCAATGAGAACATTCAAATTTCTTTGATGACTTCATGTATGAGTAATTTTATAAAACAGTAAGTGTATCTCAATAGATATTGTTTGTGCTTCTATGGAACACAACAGAAGATATTTTGATAAAAAATGTATGTGTATACAATTAAAGTAAATATTGTTTGAAACCCAATGTTCTTTAAAATATTTTCTTTTGTGTACAGCAGAAAAAAGAAACAAGGACAAAAATTTGTGGTATTTATTCAACTGTCCCTTTAAATGCCCGAATACTTGTAGGGGCCACTGTATAAATAGGATTTAAATGTATTAATAAAATTTTAGTAGAAACAATTAAAATTAATGATATGTAACTATATGAGTAATTGCATTAATATGTGTTAGCCACCGCTTTATCCATCAATATTAATCTGTAGTGAGTGGTGGAGAGAAGCTGGTTTTAAATGTTAGCTCAAGCTCCCCTCGAAGAGCCTCATCTTCACAGACAGCGGAGATAAGGAACGGCTCTCTGTAGTTTCGTTTCACATACCCATAATAACTTCACCTCTCCAATGTTTCCTCTCATCATCGTCTTTATCAAACGCCTGCCTGATGCTTATCTACTGTCTGGAGCTGAGAGTGGCCCCTACATGCTGAAATGCCACCACAGTGCGTGTGTGTGTGTGTGAAAGAGACAGATGTTAACGCAGGAAGTGTAATGCCTTATTTCATGGTGTCCTGGGCTCTGAATCTGTTAATGGTTAGAAATGTTATTTTTTGCGCAGTAGTGTTTTGATTTGTAACATTTGCTGTTTGCCTAAAGTCAACCTGGATTTTGTAGTGTGTATGTATGCATGTATTGGGCATTCAGATGTTCACAGATTTGTGTACACCTTTGCATTTGTACACACGGTAGTAAATCCATCCGTGTGTGTGTAACAGACTAAGCTGGCCAACTTGTCCTTGTCTTATCTTATCTCCCGCCTTGCTGCGGTTTTATCTGCCACAGCTGTGCGAGTCTCTGGAGGACCTGCAGAATGTCAATGGCCAGCTGAGGACCGAGGGCCAAGCCATATGGAGCATGATGGGGGGGGTCCTTGGACAGGTATGGCTTACCTTCAACCACCTCATCCTTTCTCTCCCCTGTCCATCTTCATTCTGTCTCTCTCCGCCCCATCCCATCCTTGATCCGACTGTACGCCTCATCTATCACAGCTCCAGTGAGCTTACAGCCAACCCTGATACAAACCGCTTGCTTCAAGCACTCTGATCAGGTTGGAATGAGCTCATATTTTATACTATCATAGCATATTTCTGAATTCCACTTCAATCCTATGTAACTCAAGGCTTCTTAAAAAACTAAGTTTTTAACCTTGAGTTTTTTTTAATTTTATTGTATTTTTTATTTTTCTGCAACTATTTTCCAGCCTCTCAAAGACCCTAAGATTAAAGAGGCTGTTTTTGTTACTGTACCTTTAAGACTTATGTATGTAAATGCACTGTGTGTCTTTTTAAAATTGAAAAAAAAAAAAAATATATAATAAAATAAATGAAGCCATCAGTTTTAATAAGATTATTCTGTGCGCTGGCGTCCTCCCACAAGTTAAGAGATTTTAAACAAACACTGTTAATACACATGCAGTTAACCAAATGAAACAATACACATTTTAATGCTATAAAAGTGTGCACATCGAGAGAAATAAACAGCAGATGTTCATGTTAACAAGTTCTTTGACTTGAGCAAACACTGCTAATACACATATAGATTTGTTAATAAAGCAAATAGAACTGAAACATGCATGTTTTAATGCTATTGAATAAAAAGAAAGGATCCACTCGCAACCCTTTGCTCCTGACAGTACCTGGATCAGTGAGCTATGTCTCGGCCCGATGAAGTCAGTTCCAGGGAGGCATCTTGTACACGCCTCCGTCTCTTGACTCCACCCCCACGTCAAAACAGAAAGCGAGACGCACAGAAAAATGAAGCGCAAGGGGAGAACGGCATCGCAAGCTCAAACTAGACTGACACGCAAAATAAAAACAGCGTTGCAAATAAATCCATAGAAAATATGTATTGCAAAATCCTTGCTTTCATTTGTTTCGCAATTCTTTATTTTTGTTTGCAAAACTTCATTTATTTTTCTCCCAATACTTTATTTTATTTTGCAATTATTTATTTTTGTTTGCAAAAAGCTAGATTATTTTGGTCAATACTTTACATTTTTGCGTATATATGCGCCATTATATTGACTACAATATTTAAAGGGATCCCTGGGTATTAAGACATGTATAGCTTAATATAACATAAATTATGTCTCATATTGAAATATGTAATAGAAGACCCATGAAAGATGGAAGTAATAATAAAATAAAAAAAATCAACATTGTTTTTACACTATGGGGGGCGCCATTATTTTATGTGCACAGTACATTCTGGGTTGATGACGTCAAAGGTTACACTGTGAGCTTCTTGCGCTTTTTACTGCGACACAACTCAGTACCTGATACCACATTGAACCACTGATCTAATAGACTATTTTAATAATGTCCTTACTACCTTTCTTGGTCTTTAACTGGTAGTTTCATTGCTGTTTATGCAGGGTTAAAAAGTTCTTGTATTTCATAAAAAATGTCTTAATTTGTGTTCCGAAGATAAATGAAGGTCTTAATGGGTTTGGAATGAATAATTTACATAATGTTCATTTTTGGGTGAACTTATTTCATACTCTATATTTGAATCTGTCAGTTTAAACCAATGGTACATTTATGTGTTTTAGTTATGCTTTTTAAACATTACTTTGTTCCGTGCATATTGTAACCATTCAGAAATTTGAGGTCAGTTATTTATTTTTATTTATTTATTTTTTTAAGAAACGTTTATTTCAGCAAGGATGTATTAAATTGATCAAAAGTGACAGTAAGCGGTTACATTTTTTTTTTTTATGCTGTTGTTTGTTATAATGCCATGTTATATATTTAAAATCAGACAATCTTACAGTTTTCAGCATTTATAATAATAAGAAATGCTTCTTTAGCAGCAAATCAGCATGATTTATGAAGAATCGTGTGATTGACTGTTAAATGCAGTTCAGAAAATTAATTTCCTGAACATTACTGCAGCTACTCTGAAACATCCTTTGTAATAATTAGCTAATGTTTTTTTTTTATTGAACTATTAGCATAGTACATACTATTATGTTTGGTTATGACAAAAATTTATATATTTATAACTATAGCTATCCATATTTTTTGCAGCTTAGCTTCTATTAATTGGCATTAATGACTGAATTTGAACATTTATTACTACATGGTACATCAGACTCTTATTTTGAAAGCTATATTGAACATTATAGCCTATTAACCTTTAGTCAATAAAGTGTGAAGTAATTTGAGTCAACATCTCTTCGTCTAATAGACACTTTTCACAGTTATGGGTACTGAGACATGTCATGTCGATCTGGCGACGGGAGCATATTGTTCGCAGGATTCGTTTTGACTTCATAGTGAAAAGAGTATAAAGAGAGCAGAAGTCTTCTCCCTGGATTTTTCGCACCTGGGTAATGAGCTGTGATTGAAAGAAATCTAGATTGTAGGCAGCACCCCACAGGGTAGACAGCGTTGAGGTAATTCTCTTCGCTGTAATGGGCCTCCTGTTTGCGAAATTCTTTCATTTGCGCTAACTGATTGACCTGTCATTGGCCATGCACTCAGCCCCGACTCTGTAGCTAAAAGCCACCAACCTCTCCCCTGCTCACTATGGCAACCACTTCACCAAGGTGCGTCGCCATGGGTGACGGTCACTTAATGAGTGCGAAAATGTGAAAGTCTGAAATGTTCTGTAGATCTCTCTTTTTGTCTAAATAACAGTCTGTGCTTAGAATGCCATTAAGCAGGATATGCCCCGAAACAAAAGTGTCATTGGCAACAGCAACCGTGAAAGGAATTGTTAGGATTCAAGGTTTTAAAATATTCCAGAAGTTTGTCAAAAAAGTTTATCCTCTTTGTTGGAGCTAAACGTTGCTCAATTTCATGCAGATTATGCATGTGTATGTGGAGAGTTAGTGAAGTGGTAAAAAGCCCAGGTCTTACAGTGTGGCTTCAGAGTGAGAGGTTTTGTCAACTTTTTAATCACTATTATACACACGGGAAGAGTGAATTTGATGAGATGCCTGTCTGGAATGAAGATGAGAGTCCAAACTTCCTTGTGATAACCTAAAACTGCAACAGTCTGGACTGCCGCTCGCATCGTTATCTCATTTTTGATGCAGTGACAAAACATTTAAAAGGCACCCATTTGTATGCACCCATGCACACTTGTTTAAAACTTAATTTGCGTTGAATAACCAGTTGCCCGGCTTAGAGAGTGTGTAAGATGGTTAATTAAAAGGATCTCTTAAAATGTCCTCTCGGCAGATAAATGCCGCAATAATGAAGCGAGGAGGTAGAAGGAGGCGAGGAGAGCCGAGTGGTCTGGAAAAGAGCGAGCCAGTGAATCTGCAATGATGGTCATAAATCACATAATTAGAAAACGTGCAGCGCTTAAATAGCAACATCAGTCATGGCCCCCTCTCCTTTGTGTCATCTATCTACTACATTTTCGTTCCCTATCAGTCATTGGCGTCTGCACATAACCCTCAAATTATTGATGATCTCAGGAGAGGGTCTCGTCTCTCGTGCAACCCTGGGTGAGGGAGAACTCTCACCGGTGCACTTTGAAAGGGATACGAAAAGATCTTTGGTAGCGAAATGATCTTTTGACCTTGTATGCAGCATATAATTTGTTGTCAATATGATCTTCTAAATTTTAATTACAATGTACAGTACTTTTTTATTGTTAACTATAATGTTAGCATTAAATTACAGTGCGTTTCTAACGCAGTGGCTGGAGCGTGATGGCAAATTTGACATTTTCCTCTTGACACTTTTCTTACTGTTGGAGCAAATGGCAATGCAAAAAATTATATTTGTTGTAGTGTCTGTTTCCACTTTGACCTCTACTTCTGAGAACCTTGGAAATTTGAAAAAAGTCCATTGGTGTGCAAAATATTTCCAAAGATTTTATACTTCGTGTCCCTCACTTACATTTTAACTCGTGTTTCAACAATGATGTCAAATTGCACAGTGATCTGATTCACAAATTGTACTGATCTGGTTCCTGACGATGTGAACAAGCTATTATTTGTGAAAAAATAATCCACAGTTTTGGATGTTCTTATTAAAAGACAATTCAACTTTCATCTTGGAGTTTAAGTTTATTGGTAAAAAAAAAGTAATTTAAACGTATTCAAATTTATTCAAAAGTTGTTAGTTTAAAAAAATCGAATCAAACTGCGAATGGCAAATCAAACTGATCTGGTTCAAATCAAACTGATCTGGACACATTTTGCAGTTCTCTCACAATTCTGAAGAAAACATTAGACAACTAAAAATGAATGGAATGTTTCAGTGACTCACTCAAGATTTGTTTGTTTCATTACTGGATTTATTAGTGTTTTTTTGAATGAATTGAATGAATGAATGAATGATTCAAAGACATACATTTTTAACAGCCCCTTTATCCCCACTTAATAATAGTGTATATATATATATATATATATATATATATATATATATATATATATAATAAATGCACACAGGCATTGATAGGTGTAATTGAAATTTTCATTTTACAGCAAGTATCCAATTCCTGATCTTAACTATCCGATTCTGGAAGTGGAATTGATTTACGATTCCGATCCCTAGTCCTAAGTTGGCACAAGAACAATCACAACAACAAAGTACTGATTTACGTACAGTACACAAACTCACAAACAATTTTTTTTTTGTTAGTCTAATAATTCTATTTATTTTCAATCAAGTTCTTTTAGAGAATGTTAGAAAAATGCTGTGGACTTAAATTTGCTGACAATTTATCGGTCATTTTATTATTTCCCTACATTAGATATTGTTTCTTTTATTCCTGTTTATCTTTAGTCATGTTAGGAATTGTATGTTTTTGTGAATGTAAAAAAAAAAAAAAGTCTTGTTGTATTAAATGAAATATTTTATGTGGACACCAATGTGGGTTCCCCATACAAGTCCAGCCCATTTGGAAATTTCGTGAGTTATATGACCCCTCTCAGTGTACCAATGGGATTCTCCACAATCTCAGCAAGACAGCAAAGTCTGTCTGGCTCCCTCAGCAGATGGCCAACCGCCTGTTCAGCTGTTTTGTGAAGCTTTTTTTGTTGATGTTGTTGTTTTTGTTTTGTTCTTCGGCAAACACCTTTCTTCAAATAATATTCCCCCTGAAATAGTGTGGATAGGAGGGACAGTCCACAGTAACCCAGAGCTTGCAGGATGTGAAAGCTGGCATCTCCTCCTCACTTATAATCCCTGTGGTGCGGTGGAGAGGGACCGTCACCATGGGCACACTCAGATTAGAAAGCCTCTAGAGAGAAGCCGCTCTGTGTTGCTGCGCGACCGGTTCCTACTAGATAATTTTTCTAATTAACCCAGACAGAAAAGATGCAGCACAGATGTATAGACAGAAAATAGAGAGAAAAAATTTCCTGGCCTCTACCCTCTCCAAACTCATCCAAACATCTCTAGAAGAAACTTTCTTAGTAAAAACTTATTTACTTTATATTATTGCAGTAGTTGTACTGATTGTCTATACGTAAAATGTCTAATGTTGCCTATTTGCCACTGTAGAAAGAAAGTCACATAGTCACCACCTCAAGGTGTCTAAGATCTAGCTCACCCTTTCTTTAATTTCCCTTTAAATATAAATACAAAGTGTATGTCAATGTCAAGTGACCTTTCAAGTTCTTTGTGTGATGCATCATAACCATGATGAAAGATATTAGGAAAGTTACATGAAGAGGAAACCAGATAAAAACATAAATATATAAATTGAGTTATTTCTGTGCAGAAAACCGCAGTGAACTGAAAAGCATTAAAAAGGGGCGGTTTACTGTTTTTTTTTTTCTAGGCTTGATTTTGTTCATGGGGTGCAGTCTAACATTTGTTCATGCTTCGTAGGGCTGCCCGATCAATTGCACGCAATATTTAATGCGTATCTTGTCAGTAAAGCTGGTTCTGTAATCAGCGGTAATTCTCTGTCACCTGTGCGCGTTCACATGGAGCAGCATTTACCACAGAGAGCCGTTGTTCATTGACAAGCTGCACAAAATATGATTGTGGTTTTGCGCAGCTTATCAGTGAACAGCGGCTCTTAGTAGTAGACCTGTAATCGGACCTTAAAGTTAGGCCCGACAGGACCCGAGCCCGACAGGTTTCAGCTCGAGCCTGACAAGTACATTTTGATTGACAGCTTTTTTAAAGCCCGAACCCATTTACAGCCCGAGACTATTCAAATGAGCACACGCACACAGCTCTTTTGCCTTTGTCAAAAATGAGTAATTTATTCATGTTTTAACATAATTTATTAATAACTAACGTAGACTACACCACTTGGAAGTTGGAATAAAGAAATAAAATAAGTCCTCTGTGACATCTTAACATCTCAGCACTCTAAATAGACATAGGCTCATTTAGCCTATAAATAGACCAACGCACCAATAAAAACAAGACTTTTTTAACAAATTAAATTAAGATTAATTTTAAATTAAGATGGGTATGTGGCAATAACGAAATTAAGATAAAGGCTCCGGATTTGCTTCGCCACGAGCATCTGACATTTAATAAAAGAATAATGACAACATTAGCGTATTTATACTCTGTTCACATTATGCATTTAAGATTTAATGAATATTTAGTTTTCATAAAAAAAAACTTTATTACTCACAGCGATTAGGCTAAGCCTACATGTTTTTGGAAAATGATTGAATCCACTGTAGATGTCTTCAGCGCGTTCCTGCGCTCACTGATGGTGCGTCATTATTCACTCATTATTCTCATTATAAACACGGTCAAAACTTTTCCTCACCTCAGACTTTGCTTTAGTTGCTGGTGCAACCAAAACGTAATCGCCAGAGGCAAGCCTCCGTTATACCTACTCAGCATCCATTTTCCCATGTTTCTCGCGCTAATCGAAACACATCACATCACCGCTCGTTTACCTCGCAAACCGGAGCGCAAGCCCGAGCCCGACCCTGACCCGAACCTGCGTAAGATGATAATAGACCGAACAAATGTCTGGGCAAAGATCTTAAGCTCTACTGAGTAGTCCCAAAAACCAGCTGCTTTTGAAGCCATTAAACTGTAAGAATTTTTAAAGATCATATCTCCATTTGCATTGAACTTTAAGCACTGCAACTTTGCAGATATTGTTTATGCTCAAACAGCAACATAACACACTAACTAATGTTAAAAAAGTGAAATCGCAATCAACCACCCCTTTTAATTAAAACAACATTCCCAAATGCTCCGGCCAGCTTCCATTGTCTCAAACCCACCATTTATTTGTTAAGGCAGTGTTTCAAAGTCAGGCCGCTCAAGCAGACATATTAAAAGCTCCGTAGAACCACAGTGTTTGTGCTTGTTGTGGTCTCTTCACCTAAGGATCGGATAAAAGTATTTTAACATTGAAGAGAAACATAAATAGTGGGGAAGACAACGAAAATCCTGCACACAATATTGAAAGAAGAAATCTCTGAGAATATTAATAAACAAGGGGAACAAAATGCCCAAGTGCTCAGGGACAAAACATTCTCGACTGAACACTGAAGATTAATTAAATATAAAGGATTTTGTTCTTGCTTTGAGCTCTTTTTTTCTCTCAGTAAATTTACTTTATTTTTTAAAGGAGTATCATTTCTGTTTGCATTCCTATTCATTTTTTTAAGCCTATGTATGTGTCACCTATGTCATCTGTTGATCTATCTATCCATCCATTCATCTTTCTGTCAAAAAAATCATCAAAAACAGTTGTGTGAAAATTTAAATTTACTCTAAAATGTTTAGTTGCATTTCACCAAATAGTGCTTGATAAGGACATGAGCCTCAAATTGTGCAGTTATTTGAGGAGAGAGATGTGCTGATGTTTTTCTAAAGTGACTGACTGACAGTTTTTGCCTGGCAGACAGTAAAACAGGCTGAAATGTCCAATAGAGATGCATTGAAGGACTCAAGCCATGTCTAGTTACCCGGATGTCATACTGGAGATGCTTCACTCAGATCACCTTTTCATCCGCACAGCACTGCCCTGGCAATCACTCAATGTTTTCTTTAGAATATGACCTTAAAAGTAACATTCTCTAGTTATGAAGGTGTGGTTTAATATAATGCTGTTTATGTCTTTCAAATGTATCTAAGTTTCAGTGCTATGCTTTGTTTGCAGAAATTGAACCCTCCTGCAGTTCTGAAAGCTCCCAAAGAGAGAAAGCCAAGCAAGAAGGAGGGAGGGTCACCAGGGAAGTCGTCGAACCTCCCAGCTATGCTCTACAGGTTAGCTAGCTGCTCCTAATACAGGGCTCCACATCTGGCCACTGTTATTCTAATATCTTTTTTTGACCTAGAGTTCATGAATTATTAAGTGCTAAAAGAGAGAAAAATGTGTGAAAAAAATGTGTGCTGTAAATAAGAAACAGTTTCATGCTCTGTGCAGCTGTGGGATCTGTAAGAAAAACCAAGACCAGCATCTTTTACTGCTGTGTGACACGTGTAAGCTGCATTACCACCTGGGCTGCTTGGACCCGCCTCTCACACGCATGCCGAAGAAGACCAAAAACAGCTACTGGTGAGAACAGGAGTGGGAGATGGAATTCAAATGTGATAGAAGTAACTTCTAGAAGTGCTGACATCTCTGGAGCAGGGCTTCTGATAATCAATACTGGCTAGTGATTATAAAAATCATTATATACTCACTAAAAAAGATGTTCAGAAAATATTGAATTACAGTATGTACTTGCATGATATGTGTACACAGTATCAGAAATCTAATTATTTAAAAATAAATTATTGAAATCCCCAATTTTGTGAATCCCGGCTCTTGAGGAAACAAATAAAAGTTTTATAAACAATTCCCTTTTTTGGCCATGTAACAAAAAGCTGTCAAAGTAGCAAAAATGTTAATCATATTGTATTCATATTACATTACAATCTTAATGTAATATATTACAATCAGAGGGCATGATTAATTGCAGGATCCCTCCATGTTTACTTTCATAAGGTTATACTAACTGTCACTTGGAAAATTTATGTGGTGCTCCACAGTAGCGTGCGTGAGCGTTTTTGTGTTTTGTTTATTTGTCAAGCTGAGCCCAATGCTTTCGCTGCTGATTCGAGTAATTCATTTAATCCATGAATAAGAAAGTGTGATGTTGTTCCGCACTGCTGGATGGAAATTAGAAAGCATTTGAAAGAGAAAATTGTGTGGGGGGCCAAGTCGTACCTAATTACTGGCAACTGCCTGCCCCTGAGACAGTAATACTGTATAATCAAAAAGCTTTTGCTCGCACTGAAGAACTCAGCTATTCCTTCAATTTCATTTATTGTTTGTGCGGGATATTTTAACAACCCTTTTGTTGGAGTGAATATGACACGTCTGCTTCTGATGGAAAAACATTGACATGGACCTTGAAAGCCACTCTCTCTCATCTCAAAGAGTTCTCCATATTGGGGAATCAATAAGGTCAACTGAAAGCAAAAGAAAACCTGACTCCTTTGTCTTTCTCACTCTTTTTCTCTCTGTCGCTCGTCCTTTTCCAGGCAGTGCTCTGAGTGCGACCAGGCCAGCAGTGATGAGGCTGACATTGCCATGGAGACGCTACCTGATGGAACCAAAAGGTCCAGGAGGCAGATCAAGGGACCAATCAAATTCATCCCTCAAGAAATGAGCCCAGAACCCAAGAAGCCTCAAGTGAGAGGGACTGTGAGTATGAGCATATCATGAGCTCACTGATGACGAACGTGTGTTAAAAAGCCAATACTTGAAATTGGGCTTCTAAAACCCACCAGTTGCGTTTCACAGATTTCCACTAAAGATAAAGATGGATTTCTTGAGAGAGACCCACACATCTCTTGAAAAATGGGAATTACTTGTCCACTAGTCTGTTTTAAGCTTCGTCTAGCTCGCTCTGATTGGTGCTTTAACTCTAGCTGTTGTCTTAGGTCAAGCATTCATTCGCTGACTTGAAATTGATTCTTTGCTCCTCACGTAAAATAGATAATTGACCTGTTCTTTAGTCTCTTGAGCTTCCACAGAGGTTATCGGTGAAGGTCACAACAACTAGCTTTGTTGATTACTTTGAAATCGACAACCTAAACAGTATATCATCTTTAATTGTTTTATAAAACCACCTTGAAACTGATGCAGCCATAATTAAGCCATCAGTAAAAACCCCACTGGATTTCAGTTTTATTAGAACATTAGCATTTAGAATTGTTTCCGAAACTTAATGAGCTGCCTTTCTGCCTACTCCGTACAAAAGCAGCTGCTATAGAAGATAGCTCAACCTCCCAAATAACTGATTTGGAACGCTCTATGACACAAATAGCGCTACATCTTGCTTTTGACATTAGCATGTTGCAAAACTTAACAGCATAATATTCAAGACTATGTATGAGTACCAAGATGGTTCACTCATTGGGAGAAAGCATAACTCACATTTTGGCAGAATTATTCCTTCATAAATAAAAGAGCCAGCTTCCAATAGACCTTTTTCACGTTTCTGGATTTTTAGCAGTGGAAGTCGTCATAGTTCATAATTCGAGAGCAGTGAATGGGGGAGTACCACACATATAGTTTTTTGCATTCCCAATTGCTCAAATAGCAAAAGTAAAAACTCCATTATAGTGTTTTCACGACTTTCAATCAGAATAACAAATTGAAAGAGACTGATATTGTCTGATATAAATGTAAAAAAGAGGATTTAAGATGCTGATGACCATTGAAAAGCATCATCACAATCCTGTGAAAAGGGTCCATTGGTAAAATCATTGCAGATGCTATTGGAAGTTCCTGGTTTCCATAGAAATGTTGTGTTTTTTAGATGCACTCTGGGCTGCCCATGTGCTTTGGCTATACCAACGTGAAATATACACCTTTTAAATGATATTTGAGGTTAAAAATAACAACATTTATTGGACAGTTTGTAATATTTGTAAAAATGTAAGTTTGGCAAGCAGTGTTTTCAGTATTTCTCCATTCATTTTAGAGAGAAGTTGGTCTTGCATGCCTTGCATCACATTAGTAAGCATAAAAAACGTTATATTAATATTGGACAAAATCCATTTTTATTTGCAGCTAGTGGTTTTATTGATACTTTTCATTATTTAATATAATTTGTAATATTTAGGAACACTTCATAGTGTCACTGATTTAAGGCAGTGAAGTTTTGTACAGCCTTAAAGTCTGTGTGAACTGGAAGACGCTTCCGACTTTATTTCAGTATGGTGACGCGTTTCGAACTGAAATTGAGTAGAGGGTGGGGTTTTATTTTTGCACTCCTTTCATCTTTCACTTGCAGCAAAATAACGGCTGGAGGGGCCCAAGCCATCAAACTGACATCATCAAAGGAGGAATGCCATTCCAGAGAGGAAGCAAATGATCAGATTATGATTAAAGATTACCAACACAAATTTTTTTTTTCAGAGGATTAATTTGCATGATTAATTGCTCACTTTAAGACTAACAATGTGCACCAACAAAATACATTTTTGATTTCATGCTAACTTTAAGATGTGGTTACATTTACTTTTGTTTGGCAAATGTTCTCAGGCAAATCCAGTCATTTTGATAGGAAATCATTTATACAGGAATTCTGCAAGATGTAAAAAGATTTACCCACATTGCCCCATTTCGCAACAGGTTCAAGTTGGTTTCACATATTCATAGCATTGTCCAAAAGAAAACTGCTGTTGAGCTGTGCTTCATACCACGCTACACAATAATAGACAATTGACTTTTTTGCCAAGTGTGTGTGTACTATTGTTCACTTACCTTAAAATGCTGCCTTAATAGGCAGTTTACTGTAACAGAGTGTATATTCAGTCGTCTGTTGAATGATCAAATGTGTGCACCAATACCTCTAGCTGTAGAGGCAAAGCGCCACATTGAAGTGTGAGGGTAGGTGTGTGTGTGCGTGCGTGTGTTTTTTCAGACTTGAGATATGGCTTGTCTTTCAGGCTCTCCATGGCTTTCACTTATCACTGTCCAGCATTCTCTGATCCTGCGATAGCGCTCCTGCAGCCTGGCTCCCTTAAGAAAGACTAGAGATATCCATCGGAGAAACGACATGCTCTCCAGCCCTTCTTCATTTTGTCTTTTTCAACCTTTTGTTTTAAAGCTTAGTCAATAAACCTTTCCTGCCAGTTTTTTTAATCGAATTCGAAAGTAAAGCACAATTCCAGATGGCTCCTGCTGCACTGCAGCCACTTGGCTTGGCTGACGGCTGTCAAAATAGCTCACACACAGGTTAAAGGAATGACTTCTGGACGATATTTTTTGTTTGCTGTATTTATGTGTGAGTGTGGGCTTGCATATGCCAGGCAGAGTTAATGTGTTTTCCCTTTAGTCTCTGAGATGCGTGCGCAGAAGTGAGGCGAAAGCTTCAGTGGAGAGCAGCTGGATTAAAAGACTTTTATTTTTCCAAACTCCACCAGAGAAAGATGCTTTATTGCAGAATTTATCTTAACTTCCATTCCAGAGTGTGGCAGCAGCTGAAGGAACCCTGCTTTGCATTTTTAATGCCCTTAACCAGCCGGTGTGGCAGTGGCAAGCCCTTGTAAAGCTGTGTTCTGATTTATCACGGCCAGCTAATCGACCCCCCGCCATCCCTCCATTCAGGAGTCAGTGGTTTTGGCTTCACTAATGTGCCGCGCTGAATACCGGCTCTTCTGCACACCTGAAATGGCTCTCATGACTGGCACACACTGAGATTTTGTCCGGACTCTGGTGGACTTTATGCATAATTTTCGCGAATAAAGGCATTGGAAGTCTTGCTATAATTAGTGGAGTTTGCAAAAGCAAGGGTCATTTTGGTCATACTTTGATTTTTCAATTATAAAACTTTGGCTCCTATTGGCAATACATACATGAATGATACATCAAGTTTTGCAGTCTGTAGAAGAGATTACTGGTGTAAATTTTTTGTTTGTGGCCTTGGTAGACAATAAAATATTGTAGGTGGTAAAATCCCATATACTTACTGTAATGGAGAGCTATTAGGGATCTTCAGATAAGGCCCATTATGTAGCCACCTAGCAACCATCCATAACACCCTAACAACCACAAAGCAATACCCTGACACACACCAGCAAAACAAAGTATTTTATTTTTAATGGGCCGGGCACATCTGAAATAATTCAATAGTTTTGCAAACTTTCTCACAAACAGTTTTTCTGATAAAACACCTTTTAATAATAAATAACATATTAAAAAATATTTAATACAAAAATTTTGAATCTTTATTCATACATTTTGTAATTTATATATTTTTTTCTTTCTCCTCTGTGCCCTTTAGACCAAATATTCCTATAGTTGTTCTATAGTTGTTATTGATTTAGTTTTTTACTTTTTAGCATACTTTTTTCTGATTGAACACCTTTTTGATTATTTTACATATTTGTTCTGGATTTTAAGCCATTAGTCTTCTTTGAATTACCACAGTAGGCTACTCTTTGTTACGGTCCGTTCGTATGCACCAATAGTTTTTCCAATCTTGTGGAAATTGATTCAGTGTTTTTAAAGATGCAGCATTGCAAGGTCTTTAATTAAAAAGTAGAGTTTTTTCGCAGAGTCGTCTTGTCTGTCCTCCAAGTGTAGAGTGTTGTTTACGTCAGCCCTTCACCACATTTACAGTACTTTACAATTACATAGAGGATCTCGGCACAGAGGACCACTGATCTAAGCCTTTAATAGATTACCTTAATCGAGTCTGCCGTAATGAAGGAATAATGAAATAAATGTGTGCCTTTGTTTGGTGCCACCATCGAGGGAGAAGTGGCAGAGGCATTTAAGTGCCAATTGGCATTGTGGAAGCAGTTAGCATTTATAATGATAAGTGTTCCATCTGCTGTGTGGTGGCAAGCCAAAGGCGACAGATGGAATTGTTTTCACAATCTGTTTAAATATGTTGTCGTTTTTTCTTCCCTTTTTAAAAAGCCCCAGCTTGGCACACTCATGCGCCTGTTCTCATTAAGGTGGAGACGTTTGATTTGACTCGTGCGATGCTGCTGTTGTTTTTCTTGTGTTTATCAGCTACTGATGGAGATGAAGCGTTGATCCGCCGATGGTAGACAAGAAAAACAGCACAAAAAGTGTCTCTAAGTGAACAGGAGAATGCTCTGTGGAAGACGTTTGGATACTCAATCTTGGTTCATGGCACACACAAAAATCAAATTTAACAGCCAGAGTTGACCCAATTGCGAAATGGCCTTATATCTGGATAGAGAGGGGCAGCGATTGAGGCTGTGGTCTGGGCTCTAAACAAAGGGATTGAATCCCTATATGGCACACAAGGGGGAGCAGGACTGAATGAGAGATTTGGATTAGAGAAGAGCACCACTGTTTGACATCTGTAGCAGCTACTTTGAGCCACAAGTCAACAGCTGCTCTGCGTGAGCTGTTTACTCGTGGAGAGTGTTAAACTTTGTTCTGTTCAGCTTACTGCCACATTGCTTGAACAGTATCACATTACACTCTTAACTGAGCAGCTTTTCAAATCTCATTTTATATATATATATATATATATATATATATATATATATATATATATATATATATATATATATATATATATATATATATATATAGGGTTTCCCCTACCATTATATAAAGGGGGGCGCCCTTGACAAGTTTTTTTTTTTTTTTTTTTTTTTTTGTGTGTGTGTGTGTTCAGCATGGTAGGCTGCATTAGTATTTGTGACGGACTGTGGGTTGAGAACCACTGGTCTAGGGCATAAGCTGCTGGCTTGCTTCTGGCAAAGCTTAATTTTCTCATCTAAAATAGATATGATGCCGACTTTAAAGGGTTAATTCACCCGAAAATGAAAGTTATGTCGTTTGAAACGTTTTGCGTCTCCAGTATGCATTAATCCACAAATGATTTCAGCTGTTAACTTTTTTTTAACGTGGCTGACGCTCCCTCCGAGTTAAAACAAACCAATAATGTTCAACCTTGTTACTTAAAATGCTTTTTCAACATTGTAATTCTTTTTTTACAGAGTACAGTAATACAATCTTTCATCAATTATTCAGTGCTTTTTACTTTTGCATTTAATTTTAGATTTATATATTAAGTTGCTTAAGCAAAACATTTCATCTACTTTTCTTACGTTATCCCAAACATTCTAAATTAAAACTTACCATTGACAGAAACAGTCAGCTCTACTGCCTTTTCTTTTGCATTTACATCTTTATTACAAGCTATCTTGCGGTTCATAAAGACCTTTAATTAAGAACTTATTTAATTAAGAAATTATTGCCTTGTTTATCTAAAAGTGCTCTTTAACAGTGTGAACACTTTAATCCGTAAACATGAGTGCGGAAAAAAACACACACCACATAAGCACTGCAAACGGAGTAACATGAACCTGGCATTATTATGTGTGTGCGCCTCGAGTGTGCATGAGCGCACAGTCTTCAGGAAAGCGTTGAAAGGTTTAAATACTGGCAAGAATTAAAACGAAAAAATGCAATTTATAAACTTTAGTTGACGATGCGACACTGCCTCGATAGTGCAAGTGACAATTCCTTTGTCGACTGTGCAGCGTGCAGCTTGCTTATAGTGCAGACGCAATGGGATTTGAAGCCATTTGCATTTTGAGAGAGAAACAGAACGCATGGTAATACATTCATGCTGTTTACGAAATTATGTCTCACAGAAACAAATAACTTTATCAATTACTTTATTTAATTATTTATTGAGGAAATATGAATTGCACCTCACCTAAAGCATTCTAATTATTTCATCCGCGCCGGACAGAGAATGAGATGGTGCCACTGCATGTCATGCCAAACCTCTCACGGCAGGCGTGTCATCAGCTTGAGATAGGTTTTATGAGATCTGCCTTTTTAGAAACCACCGATCAATTATCCCAAAGGGATTATCAGCCGATTGTGATCGGTAGCAGATCAATCGGAGCACCCCCACATATAAGGCTACCTTTTTTTTCACATCACAAAAGATGCATTCACTTGTCCATTTAATAAATTGTGTAAACTTTTTCACTCTTTTTACAAACATGACATTATTCCATGCAACTTGTTCCATATCCGAGGTTTCCTAAGGCATACAGTAGGGTTTGCAGAGAAACAAATTGATTTATTATTAAGCGAAAATCTCCAGTCACTGCATTCGTGATTTTTACACTAGCGGTTCGCATCGGCGCGCCTAGGAAGAGCACACGAGAATCATTTTGAAACAAAGATTAGGTAAAATTATGACTTGAATCACAATACTTTATTTACTGAGGTGAATATCTCTGTTCTGAGACAGTCAGCCAGTATTATACAGCCTAGAATGCATATATATATATATATATATATATATATACACTCATTTCAACTTCAACACAAAATACTTCAGAGAGAACTTAATATTTGCACGTGTTCTGCGCGCAGAACTGTTCCACCCCTGCCTGAGACCAGTGTTACATATTGTAAAAATGGGCGTAATAAGCATCGTTTAAGGTCAGTTAATCCATTCTGAACATGAACATTCTGAGGTGATGTTACGTTAACAATGACTAGGTATTTTTTTCTTCACCTTTTGCACTTCAGGACTTATTACAGGAAGTAATTTTTCATTAGTTCTCCTTTTTTGTGGATTGTTTCTAAATGGGATTTTAGGTGAGAATCCATTTAAAATTAAAATGTAAATACTGGATTCAACAAGAATTATTGACGTCGCTATAATTTAATTCCCATGTCGGTTTTAATAATCTTAAATACAGTAATTTGACATTAGAACACTTGCATTGGTCTTTTGAAGTCCGGCGTTCTGTATTATGACCAAATCTCATTTTCCCTTTAACCAGAGAACCAGAGGCCAGAAGAGGAAAAGAACGTCCATCTGCGAGGAGGAGAAGATCGAGGTGAGCGTTCCCTTCCTCACCCCGCACTCCTTTAAGACTCTTTCTCCCTCATCTACCTCTAATATTTAGAGAGTGTGATGAAGGAAGACAGCTTGTGTATGTTTACACAGCAATCTCAGCCCTCTCCACTCACTAGCTTCATTCAAACACACACGGCGGTCGCCTTTAATAGCTTGCGTTTCCATAGGAACCTTCACCGCGGGAGCGCAGACAGAGGCAGTCGACTCTACAGAAAAAGCCCAAAGCCGATGACACGCGGACCGAGTGCACCACCTGCAAGGGCCCCGGCGACAATGAAAACCTAGTGAGGTGGGTAAAGCCTGTGCGACGCACGTCTCTGAAGCATCTGTGCATGTGAGAGTGTGTTTAATCTGGGTGGGGTGGGGGGAGGGGTGTTATATTCGCCTCATGATTAAAGTTCAGGCTTCGTTATAAGGACTGCCATGCATGTGTGAGTGGGAGGCAGCGCTGGCTCCACAGGGCCTTCTCTATTTGGCTGCCACATGTATTTGCTCACTTGGTTTGGCAGTAATGAGCTGTCTGATTTACTGTCGCCATTTGGCCTCCGGTAAGAGGTTGCAGTTCCTTCGAACAGGATGATTTTAATGTAAGCGTCAGATCCAGATCTATTATCCTGTCTTTTTCCTTCCTTTAACACCTCCCCGTCATGCTTTTAACCGTGTTATGTTTCTGCTAAAATAAAAAAAGCATGACTTTTAATTGAGACTGACATAAAAGAAGTGCCAAACAGTCACCACTCCCGCCGCATCACGATCTGACATAAAGCTGTTTTTGGGTAATCGGAAAATGGCTTGTCAGGTTACAAGTACTTCGAATGCTTTTAGGAGATATGCAGTGTTTTGCGGCTAGTTCGGGGTTTGCCGCCGTTCGGCCTCGGCTGTGGTGTGAGGTGTGTTGCCCTGACTCTTTCTGTCTTTGCATTGAACAGGTTGTGAGAGCCGGGCACCACCTCCTCCCCTAGAAAAGGACAGATGAGAGAGAGACAGGGAGAGAGAGAGAGAGGGAAATTAACTCGTTTGAAGAGCGGCGTTGGGGTCGGGGAGGAGCCACCTTCGACCGTCCCTTCTGCCCAAATCCATGGACCTAATCATGGTTAAACGACGGTCCTGCAAAATATTCTGAAAGACTATCGTATATGGACTAAAGTAAAATTGGTTCAGTTTGCACTGGGAGGGGGCGATCGACCCTCATTGGACATTTTAAATGGACTTTATATGGACAGAATACTCAGTTAGCCAGTTTGGAGGCACATAGCGTCGTTCTTTTTGGAATACATGAACAGTAACGCTGTTTCTGGGCCTTTTGCTCTATGGATTAAGCCAGATTCTGGGCCGCTTCACCATCTTTGCAAGCGATTTGCTGTCATCTGGCCTTCTTTGGGCCTCCTGGACTTTCCTTTTCTCTCTCACTTTTACATTGGCTTTAAAACAGCGCACACTTCACTCGATCAGCTGTGTTAATTGAGTCCAAGGTGCTTCTGAAAGCTAATTGTGTCCTCTGTCTTGCTTTTATTATGAATGCTTTTAATGCTTTTGTTTCGTGACTCTGCTCTTTTTTTGCCTGTGATGTTTGGATTGTATGGTTAAAAGTGGTTAGACGATAGAATCAGTCGAATCTGTGTTTGAATCTTTTTACTAGTTGTGGTAGCATAATATAGCTCAAAATGATAATATTCATACTTAAACTTATAGTTCTTTCCTTAGTATCATATCAGTGATAGCCTGAATCTCACAAGAACATATCTAGGTATATTTCACCATTGAAATTCACCACATGATACTCATACATTTCCTATCCCGAAGTAAAGCCGGTTCTATAATTAGAAGTAAATCTCTATCACCTGCTTTCAAATGGAGTGGCATTTACTACACAGAGCCATAGTTCACTGACAAAGCTACGCAATATCGCATTCATTATTGCCGATTATCGCCTGCCTGTAGCTTGTAAGTGACAAGATTCACAGGATAATCAAATTTGACTGACAGGTGACACGGGGGTCTAACTTCCCACTTTGACAGTATCCTGTGACTTCTGCCTTTATGCCACTGGGGACAGCTACATGCTTTCTCAAACTGCTTACTCGCAACAATTCCCTTCCCTGGGATTTACACAGCTTTCCCTCTCTGGATGACTTTAGCTGCCCTTTAACCTCTCACCCCACTGTATCTCCAGCCACAGCTTTATCTCTCTCTTCTACAGCTGTCTTGCCTAGCTCACAGCATACTGTGTGTGTAAGTGTTTGTTGGGGCACATACTGCATCTGCTTTGTCGAGATAATGCTGCAAGATGGAGCCTTTTAGATTACAGGTCGCCTGTTAAGTCATGTGATGTCAGTTTAGCGAAGTATTGAGTTCTTTCTGGCATGAGCTGTGCTGGGTTTATTTTTTTTTTGTACCTCAAATGTTTTGGATTTGAAAAGTTTATTTGTACTTGAATTTTTTTTCTTCATATATTTATTTCATGTAAATATCTGACATGGTAATGGATTTCTTAGATATTCCCCATAATTAATGTGTTAATGTGACTTAAACTGAGATTATGGCATTGCATCCGTGAGTATTTGTGTCCTGTGTATATGCAGTGATTTTGTTACCGTGCGTCATTTCGCGCAAGTGTGGTCTTGGGACAGAGGCATTGCGTCATGCAAGCCTTAATAAACTTTTGACTTTTTCGCCTCATTGCCATCATGATGAATGAGTCTCAGCCGGTCCGGCTAATAGATTGTGCAGGTTGGCTTTTGTTTATCACTAGAGATGTGTCTGGTTTTGCTGGTCCACTCTGCAGCTTATTCTGACCAGAACTGCCTAGACAGAAAACTAATGTTTAAAGTCAGCATTAAAAATAAAAAAAATAGATTTTTTGGCTTCATGTAGCCTTGTAATTTTAATCAAAAATATTAATTTCCCCTTCCCTTTGCATTAATATCTCTTCTCTGATGACATATGAGGGCTGGGCAATAATCCTTCCCATCCAGCAGTGATCCATGTATTCCCCGTTGAACAAAATCAACCGTACATTTTTTTTTTTTCTCATTTCACTTGGATATCATCATAATAGTAATAGGAGAAAAAAATGACCTCGATTTCCATTTTTCATTGCATGCCAGCTTTGACAATGACAAGTAAACTGATCAGTCAGAACTTGTTTTATTTTCTTTGTCATTTAGGGATGGGTTTAAGCTGGTAAATGTGACTTTTTTTTTATTTAATTTAATTTAATTTTTTCCATTCAGTAAATTTTCCTGTTTGGCTAATTAGTATTGGAAGCACAGATTTCACAGTTCACTGTTATAATTTGTGTTTTCAGCTACTTCAGTTCCTTGATTACATTGAATTATTATTATTATTTGGTTTACTATTTACTAGTGGTCATATTTGGCATTTTTCCAATATTAAGTTTTTCTGTTTGGCCGATGTCCTCGAGGCGGGATTTTTATTTTGACGTTCTCCCTCTTGTTTACTATCGTTGTTAACAGTTCTGTCTAATACAGACAGAAGTCTGTCTAATAATCCGATAGAACGCTTAAACAAAGGAATTCATGTATATAAAAAATATTATAACGATTGATTTTATATTATTAGTAATATAAAGACAAACATTATAATACTTTCTTGTTTGCCGTCAGCATTAAACAAATACACATTTATATAATTTAAACAAATTGTTGAATGACTAATGAACATTCATTTTCACAAACCTTGCAAACTTAGTTGAATCCAGCTGTTTCAAATTATGCTGCGCTTTATGCATTTACCCACTGTTTCTCTGTGTGCTTTATGTAAAATGAGTGTTACCCTGGTTTTATTTGAAAAATATGATTCCCAGTGCACACAAACTTCCCATAATACTGAGTCCCCTGTTGGTTACAAGTGTTTACTTCATTTTTTAATTCTATTTGTATTAAATATATATCTATGTGTGAAAAATAATTTCTCATCTAAAGTTTAAGTATTTTTATTTGACACCTTCATTTTTTAATCCATTGTCAAATTCTTACAAATTTCTTAAATATTAATTACAATCAGTAAAAAATGATATCGGCTTTATATCGGCCCCCTGCTTTCCAAGATATCGGCATCGGCTGTCAAAACAACAATATCAGTCGATCACTTCTTTTTACACATTTATGTATTTAGCAGACGGTTTTGTCCGACTCGAATTACAATTTTGATACACTTTTTTTACATTAGAAAAGCTAAATTAGGAAAAAAAAATGAGCAGAAAAGAAATGCAGAGAAGCACATCTTAAAATGTTCTGTTTACTTTAAATTGTGATGCACCAGCTTTATATTGGCCATTCTGCCCTTTAAGATATTGTATCAGCCTTCAAAAACCCTTTTTGGTCAGCCACCAATTAAAACTGTCAATTTCAGTCAGCTTCTGCCATTTTTGTGTGCAATACGCATACAAGGACAGTCAGTGAACAGACTTTGAGTGGTCCATAGCCTTGATCGTAAATGAAAAAGAGCCCCGGCAGACATAAGGTGGCTGTAACACATCTCAGTTAGTGTAATACTCTCTCTCTTGCGGTTTTCTCCTGATGTTTTTCCTTCTCTGTATTGCCGTTTTCCCATTTAGCACATCTCATCTGCTCACACTTGCGCACTCTTCCTGTCTCTCTCCCTCTATTCCACCCGCCATCTCTCTCTTCCCCGTGCCAAGCCAGCTCTACAAAGAGTGAGAGGAAGGGAGAGAGTGGAGAGGCTTTCATGGGGAAATCTAGTTAGCGGCATAACAAAAAGCTTAGTGTGTCTGCTAGTAAGCGAATAGCATTTGTGCTTATACAACAGTGGCGGCGGTGGCGGGAACAAGCTGCTTCTCTGTGGCCCCGGCCCACCTAAGCTCTGAGCCTCTTTTTGTGGACCGGAAAGATAGAATCAGTTTGGCATGACCAAAACCTGAGCACCCCAATTTCTCATACTCAGTCCAGTGGTCTGGTACGACGGGTCCAGCGGGATGAACGGTTCTGGTCTGAACCCGGGAAGCAGAAAAACAGGGGAGGAAGATGTTCTGGAAGAGCAGTAACCTTTCCGATGATGAGCGCCTTTCCTATTACAGACCTGACACGGGATTCAGGGAGATGATTTAATGGCGGCATTTTGTTTTTGCTGACTTCACCTCTTTTTTTTTTTTTTTTGCACTCCCAACCACTATTAAAACAGAAAACCCATGCGGCAGGGCTGCAGAGTGTGGGAAGAGTGGCCAAGCAGCTAAAATCTATTACGCTACAGCTTCTACAGTATCTTTTATCCTAGCCAGTTCACTGCAGCGTATATGTGCACCGTTGGTCTTCAGGATCGCGTGCCTCCTCCCTTTGTGCATTTGCTAGATGACTTGCGCTGCCCAGAGGTGCCTAACTAATTAGCAAAAGCATGGTAGAAGCCGGTGAACTGCTTGCTGCCAAAGCAGACTGCCTGGAATTGATCCAGAGTTGAGCTGCCTTAGGACGCTGGGGTAAAAACAGCCAAACTTCCCTTCCAAATCCACAATCAATGCCATTTAAATGCTTTATAGGAATATTGTGAGTTTAATATACTGCCAAATACTATAATATAGAACAGACTCTGCTATTATTCAGATTTATTTGTTTATTCATTATTTTCATTGAAATTCTGACTATTTTTTCCAAATCTATTAATTTTCTAAATCAATAGTTTCATACAAAATACTATAATGTAGAACAGAATCTGCTATTATTCTAATCAATTCATTAATGTATTTGTTTTCAGTTTTGTTCATGAAATTAATAGTTTTTTTTTACATTAATATGTCTACATATTTTAGTAAAATGTGTCGTTTTATTCGTATGTATATATTTATTTTAAATGGTTTAAATTAATATTCTGTATTTATTACAAGTTAAGGTTAATCAAGATTTGTTACCAAAAGAAAAAAGAAAGTTGATTTGACCCCTTAGCCCTTAAAAAGGTTAAAGGTAAGGCCTATTTGAAGTACTTAAAATGGATGTAAATAGGGCCAATCTTTTTTTTTTTTTTTTTGGATGATTTAAAATCAGAAAAGTGAATATCGCAATTCCATAAAAGCACTTACATGAATTCTTGTGTTAAAATGTTTATATTTTTTAAGCTATAAAACAGTTTTGTCTTTTTTGCACTCTAAAATCATGTGTATTGTTTACATCTTTATGAATATACTCATGAAACTGGACGTATTTTAATGTTTACAAGTTGTCTCTTTACACATCCATTGCAAGTGCCTCACTGTATCCTGGATTTTGAAGAAGAAGAGACAAATGGAAATTATTTTTTATGGTAATCAACATCATACCACATATCCTGTTGAGCTTAACTTGCATCGAACCTGTAATGTTTCTTTTAACCTTAACCAACATTATTCAAACAACCAAACTGACCCTTTATCATCTGTTAGAGGCAATATGTGCAAAAGTTGACACATCATGGCCCCCTGCTGTCTACTCAGAGAAACACACTGCGTCCCTCAGGTGGCTGGTGCTGCTTGGAGTTAGCATCCTCGATGGCCATCCTGTCTTTGAGTACCAGACTAAATGAATGAGTGAGCCGTGTGGTAATGAGATAATAAAGAGGAGTTACTTTGTCAGTGCATCGGCCGGCCACTGCGGCTTCAGGCATAAGCCCATTCATTGCCTCTCTTCCTTGTAAAACAAAGGCCTCTTAATACTACCATTCCCACCTCAACAGTAAATCAAAAAGGAGGAGGCTCACAAAGGCTGATAATCTGCTCCCTCAATAGAAGGGATTCACAAAAAGCCACGGGGGCACTTTGTCACGGCCGGCAGTCAATGGCCGGGCGTCTTGTGCCATATTGATCCCTGTCACGTGGTGGCTCCCCAAGTAATTGTGCTGGACCCAAGTGATAAATTTGCTGCGAGTGTACCATCCATATGGGTGAGAGCAGCGGGCCCAAGAACTAAAGAGTTGCAGTGCAAGTCTTGTGTATAACACTTTGGATCCGAGTAAATCCAAGAAATAGCCAATTTATCGCTCTATCAAAATTATAATACGCAATCTTCTGGTCCGTACACAGACAAGACAAAGTAACCGTTCAGACATCGCTATTGTTCAAGAGATTTGCGTTTCTGCCACCCAAGCGTTTTTGCGGGGTCACTGTGGAAATTGCTCTCGCTCGCAGGAAGATAATCCACAAAAGGGCCAGTCAAAATTACCATGCAGATTAATCCCTTAACATAAAACCTTTAATTACAATGTTCAAACATTTAGGAAGTAATCCTGTCTTTATTTTGGTATTAAAGGGGTGTTTTAGCTGTAGCTTATCAGGAGTAGTGCAACGATTCTTGTTTGTTGCCTTTTGTTGTTGTTTTTTTCTTTCAACTAGTTGTAGATGTCCTCAAATGACATTCAGTGTCCCATACATTGAGTTATTTGTGGCGGCCCGAACTGACCGCCACAAATAGATTTTCCAAAAGGCTTTGACTTCATTGAATACACACAAGCACTGCACATTTCAAAATCAAAACCGGATGCAGTTGTTTTTATATCACTGTATTTCGGAAGGAAACCCACTGTCTTCAGAAATTTTGGGATGTCATTTTCATTTTATCTTGCATGTAAGGTCTGATAAAGTGTTTGCAAGCTGACTCAGCTGAGCGAAGCTTTGTGTACAGTGTTACCAGGGTAACATCTGTTTCCCGCATCTTAGCACCTCCTGCTGGCAGAGAATGAACCTGCATATATATATAAGGTCTGATAAAGCATATATATATATATATATATATATATATATATATATATATATATATATATATATACACGCCGCCACAAATACAGGTCTTATTTATATCAAGAATTCTTTTTTTTATTATTGTTATTTTTTTTTTATTCTGATGGTTACGACATACAACTTAGGAAAATTAAAAATTCTGTATCTCAAAAAAAAATTTATATTCTATTTTAAGCTTGATTAGTGTTTGCCTCCTGGGCTAGTTTAGAACATCCAACCACAATTATGGGAAAGACTACTGACTTGGCAATGGTCTAGAAGACAATCATCCACACCCTCCACAAGGAGTTTAAGCCACAGAAGGTCACTGCTGAAAGGGCTGGCTGTTCACAGAGTGCTGTATCAAAATATATTCATAGAAAGTTGACTGAAGGAAAAATTGTGGTAGTAAAAGGTGCACAAGCAATAGGGATGACCACAGCCTTGGAAAGATTGTCAGGAAAGCTGATTGAAGAACTTGGGAGAGCTTCACAAGGAGTCGACTGAAGTTGAGTCAGCGCATCAAGAGTCACCATGGACAGACGTCTTCAGGAAAAGTACTACAGCTGTCACATTCCTAGAACTAAGCCACTCCTGGACCAGAGAAAAAAAAAACACATGAAGCATTTCACCTGGGGTAAAGAGAAAAAGAACTGGACTGTTGCTCAGTGGTCCAAAGTCCTCTTTTCAGATGAAAGTAAATTTAGCACTTCATTTGGGAATCAAAGTAAATAAGGATAATTTGGGGTGCCGTGACAGCTGGTGTTGCTCCATTGTGTTTTATCAAGTCCAAAGTCAGTGCAGCCATTTTTGATTTTCCTAAACTGTAAGTCATAACCATCAGAATAAAAAAAATAAAAAATAAAACTCTTGAAATGTTTCAGTTTGTTTGCAATGAATCTAGAATATAACAAAGTTTGCTTTTTTGAATTAAATTACAACAAATAAAGACCTTTTCCCTGATATTCTAGTTTTTTGAGATGCACCTGTACGCTTCATACTTGTGAACAAACCCCTAAGATGTGCATCCAGCATCATCTGGACATGATATCTGAAATCATGCCGCTTGTTACAGAGGCTGTGCTATTACTTTTTCTATGCAATCAGACTTCAAACTTTTCCCTAGAGAATGTTGAAATTAGCAAAAAAAAAAAAAAAAGAAGCCCCGATGGAATGACCTGAGCAATATCTAGGGACCAGAAAATCAGACTCAAGGGGTGGGCTCTTTTAGGTTGTTGCTTTGTTGTTTTTAATTCTAATAAAAAAAAAAAAATACAATATACACTTCAGTTCAATTATTTAAAAAATGTTTTAAACATATCTTATGCTCGCGTAAGAGCTGCATTTATTTGATAATAAAAACAGTAAAACTAATATTGTGAAATATTGCTAAAATAACACTTTAGTTTGATTACATTTATATATACCGTATATAATTTAATCCTGATCCCTCACATGAGGGATCTCTCAGAAATCATACTTTACAATCACTTTTGATCAGTTTAATGCATTCTTGCTAGGGCTGAATGATTTAATTGCATTTGTGAAATGATAAAAACATGATTGTTCAACCGCAGAGGCTGCAATTACACTTGGTCACGTGAGAATAAAGAGGTGTGTTCGACTTGAAGAGTACGGCGAGAGAAAGCACAAGACGATGTCTGCTCTCATAACTCTCGCGATACTTTGATGACATGCACCGATCATTCTAAGCAGCACTGCTTCAAGTCAAAAACATCGAAACAGTCTTCAGAGGAATATATAAGAATAAATAATAAATAAGAATATATATATATATATATATATATATATAAACTAATTTCATCGTAACATATAGGCCTGGCCTACAGAAAAGAACATTTGTTTATTTTGTGTTGTGTTGGTCATGCTAAACAATGATTTATAGCTTGTCTTTGTTGAATAATACATATTAATAACATAAAGAGCTTTAAAAATAATTGTATATTAAATTGCAATCTCGATATTGGTAAAAAAAAAGTAAATAAAAAAAATTGCAATAGCTTATTTTCCAAAATCATTCAGCCCTTATTCTTGCTGAATGAATGTGTTAATTTACTTAAATGAATACATAACAATGTAGTTTAGGCACTATTTCTTGCTATTTACTAGATGCTTATTATTAGCATGTGTATTATTATTATATTGGCTGTTTATTAGTACTCATAAAGCACATATTCTGCATTACCATATTCAACATTCCTTATTCCCACCCAATACTTGCATTTAACAACTAACTATTAATAAGCAGCAAATTAGGAGTTCAGTGAGGCAAAAGTTCTAGTTAATGCTTATTGCCAGAATTGGACATTAAAAAAAAGACCAATAAAGAAATTAAAAATATTCTTACTGACGCCAATTTTTTTAATGGTTATATATTTTATATATTGCCTAATATATATATATATATATATATATATATATATATATATATATATATATATATATATATATATATATATATATATATATATATATATATATTGTTTTTAAAAAGCCACAATGGCTTCCAGTGAAACCTGTTTCATTTACTTAAGTCCCTTTAACTTCTACACATTTGTGTCAGTTTGTTAGTTTATTTTCTCAAATAATAAATAGCAACAGCTTTTCTGTTTTAGACTTGGTATATGTTTAACAATGTCTATTTTATCCTGCTTTTATTCCATCTTTTGCTGAATGTCTGTAGTCCAGGACTGACCGATTTATTCTGATCCTCTCAAACAAGGCCACATTATCATTTAATGAAAACTGATATAAATCTCCAGAGTGATTTTTCTGTTGTGCCCCTTTGCAGCCTCTTCTCGAAATTTCCAATCTGGCCTAAATGTTCCAAGAATTTTTCTAATGTTGGCGATTGCCCGTGTCTCTTCTAAATGCAAGATGATTGCAGTAATAACGATCCGTAAAAGTGCAGCCAGGAGCCAATTTAACTTAAATACATCCTCTTTGCTTTATCCAGGGAGATTTAGGATCGTACATTACGCTATTAAAACATGCTTTGATTAAACGGAGTTGTCATGCGTTATCTCTCCAATCAGCGGCCTGTTCAGATGAAGGCCCCTGCCCTGAACCCAGCTGACCGGATCAGCCTTTAAAAGGAGCGTCGGGCCGAAATAGAGTTGTAAGTGGTTGGATGAGAAGAGATCAAGCAACAGAGCCATCGGGCTTTCACCCTGCACCCAGAAACCAGTGAGACGACGGGGGGAGGAAGGGATTCTGAGCGTGCCAGGGGGTCTCTAAGAACTCCTTTTAGAGATTAAACAGTAGATGAAAGAGGATAGGCATCGCTAGCCGAGAGCAACATGTGTCACAGACAAAAGCAATCAATCGTGTTTTCCCCTCACCTCACATCCCAATAAGATTACATCAATCAATAGACTCTCTTATGAGTGATTGGATTCTGTCCCAGATCGGGGGAGAGAGTTGGAAGGGTGGAGAGATACAAGCAGCTCAATTTTACCAATGATTAAAGCGGACCCAAATTGCTTTGATAACATCAAGGACTTTGTGACGGGGTCCAGAAGGGCAGTTGTGGGAACGAGGATGATGCGTCACCTCACAGCACAGAAACTTCTCACATAGCTAATGGAGTGGTGCTTTGTTATTAGTAGAGAACAAGTCGTCTTTTTTTCTTTTTCTCAGAAGTACAATGTAGAGTTTGATCACTTCCCTACTGGAGAAGAATGATGCTGGATTTCTATTATGAGAGAATGTCAACTCAGTTCTTAGAAATCAGTGATTCTCAACGGGCTTTGCTGCAGGTTTTGTATATTGGACATCAAGTGGTAAACCAACACAGTACTGCTTTTGTTTGTTATATAAAGTAAGCAATAGCTTCTTTATAATCAGAAATTGAAATGTATTAATGTTACTATGTACTGCATAGACCCGACAAATTGATTTACTGTCAAACAATCTTCAGAAATCATACTAATATGCCGATTTCCTGCCTTAAGAACAATTTATTTATTTATTTATTTATTTTGGTTGTGCTGCTTAATATTTTGTGGAAATCAGGATACCTTTTTAAAGGATTCTTTGATGTATAGGAAGTTCAAAAGAGCAGTATTTATTTGAAATATGTTTTTTGAATGTAAAAGTCTTTACATTCTGTCTTTATTATGTAAGTTTAATCAGTTTAATAAAACCTTTCAGAATATAAGTATTAATAGTAGTGTGCATGTAATTGCACACTATTTTATAATAATATCTTTATTTTAAAACATTTTTTATGGGAATTAATTTCCCTCTCTTTAAGCCTATAAACTTTGCTATCTTAACTGTAAATGATTATATAATTAGTTGCATTTGATTATTTTCATATTTGTATTGTTTTGAGTGTTCTTGATACACCAGAAGAAAACTACAATTGAATTTCAGGTTACAAGCCTCCAGTTGAGACCCACTATCACACAGTTTCCCACTGGAACAAGACGTCATCACAAAATGTAGCAATTCAGCATGCACTGAAACCAAAACACATAGTGATATATAGTATTGTAATAAAGTAGATTTGTTCTCAGTAGTCAGTAAAAATACTAACTATTTTATGTATTCTGCTGCACTGAAAGAGAAATTAAAAGTATATGTATTAATTTTGAAAGGTTACTTCCTGTTGAACCACCTATGATGATTGGCCGTCGTCAATTTGAATTCCAATTAAGAATAATCATCGGCCCGTCTGTCTGCTTGGGTCTGCATCACTGAGTAGTGTTTTAATTCAAAGATGTTAAACCGTGATACACAACAAATGCTACAAAAGGTTCATTAAGGCAAAGTAATTAAAGAAGTAAATGGCGAATCGGGGTGCGCTCCTCTAATAAAACGCAAGCCTCCCGTGGCTCCCGTAGGTCCTAAACTTTCCCCCCGCAGAAAGCCAGAGGAGTCTCTCACTCTTTCTTTATTTGCCTGAGCGAGGGATTCATATGAAATCAATCGGCAACTGTGTGCAACAATAGCCGCGTGCTCATTAGCGCAGTACACACGCACTCCTGGTCATTTGTCTTCTTTTTACAAGGAAGCATGGAGGTGATTTAAATTCCCCTTCCCTGTGCAGATATGCCTGCTCAGCCCCTTTATGTGTGTGTGTGTGTGTGTGTGTTTGAACATGCCGCTGTATGTGTTTGTACTCGTAACCTGTCCTCACATCTGCTCAGACAAAAGAATGTGCACTTGTGGTTACGTTTGTAGTTGTAATTGTCATCTTGCTTTGTGATTTCATTGTCTCACATTTGTTTTTGTTTTTTTTTTACCTTGATAAAATTGCAGTAAATTCAACTTTCGGCATAATTGTTACTTGTGTTGCTTTATTCGCTTTTTAATGAAAAATGAAAAAGATTCTGGGGTTCAATACAAGTTAAGCATAGTGGGCAGCATTTGTGGCATAGAGTTTATTAGCGCCAAAATTAATATCCACTTGACCCTCCTTTGCTTTAAAAAATTCTGGGTTACAAGACACTTAAAATGGAAGTGAATGGGACCAATCCAAAAGAAATACTCAATAGTGCAGCAACAATATGAAAACTGTACACTTATTACCTGTTCTGTATTATATAAAAATACTATTCTTAAAACCCAAATGCTTCATATAGTTTCATGCGAGACCAGTTCATGTTAGCTGTCTGGCTCATTTAACAGCTCTTTTATGGACAAAATAATAAAACAGAAGGGCATTTGTTCTCGTTAACTATTCCACTAACGAGTGAAAGGCAACCGTTATTGCAAGGTATAATGGGATATGAGCAAAATTCTGGGAATCTTTCCGTGGAAGGATGATTTTTTCTTCTACCTTTACCCGCTCTCTCTCTTCAGAGGAGGATCATGTAACGGAGGCAGCTTAGAGTTGACAGTTTGTCGCCGAGGGCAAGCCATTTTCTCGTTGCTCTGTCACAATAAATATATGGATTAGAAACAGGGAGAAACGGTGCGTGCTGAGGCACAAGCAGTATGCACCGTTTAAATGAGCTTGTGAATCGACTGCTGCTACAGTCTCGTGTGTTTGTTGAGGGAAATTAACACTTTTTATATTTGTGTCATGTAACAGAATAAGATGTTTATTGTATTGTATGGTTTGCTTTAATCATACACGACCATACATGCAATTGGCATTTAAAAGAGCAGTATTTTGTGTTTTTAGCATTATATTTTTGGTAACACTTTAGTATAGGGGCTAATACTCGCTATTAACTAGCTGCTTATTCGCATGCGTATTATTAATACATTGGCTGTTTATTAGCACATTTTCTGCATGACCATATTCTACGCCCCTAAACCTACCCAATACACGAATTTAACAACTACCTTACTAACTATTAATAAGCAGCCAATAAGGAGTTTATTGAGGAAAATGTGGGAGTTAATGTTTTTTTTAATAGCGAGAATTGGACCTTAAAATAAAGTGTGCCAACACTTTTTTTCCCCACAGTGTCCACTAATGATGTTAGTCATGTAATGTAAAGTAGCTGAATAACGATTAGGTATTGATATGTAAATCTGGTCAGCTATATATTCATTTTGCTAATGGTTGTCAGGAAAAACCTGGATTAAACCCTATAAATTAGGTAAAACTGGAAATGGGCTGTATTTATTTGAACATAAACCTAGTGAAAACAGTAATATTGTGAAATAATATTGCAATTAAAAACAACTGTTTTCTTTTTTATAATATTTTAAAATGTTGTTTATTCCTGTTATGGAATTAATGGTATTAACGTGCTCATAAAAAAAAGAAAAAAAAAAAAAAAGTAATAAAAATAAAATACAGACCCCAAATTTTGAACAGTGGTTATATAAATGTCCAAAAATCATGGCTATAGTAACAGATTTTTTCTGCTGAACCTATAAAAATACTTTTTGCACTTCTAAGTAGTTAGACTTCTCTGTATCCCTCATTGTGACACAATAAAACAGCTTGAATTGTAGTAAGTGAGTCAAACCAATAGGTTACGCTTGCGTCTTAGGAGGTTCCAGGCTACAGTAGTTTTGATCCAGTGGGAATTTGGGAATGCATTTGTCTTTGGCTGCCCTAAAGCAGCTCTGTCTGGGTTGGCATGGCAACCACAGGTGAGAATCGGCTCGTTCCCTTTTGCAAAGGCACCTTGAAGTGCTCCCTCGGGACTTGAGAAGTTTATTTGGTTGCTTGATCAGAAACGGTGTGAAATGTGCTGTGTGGATAAGAGCAGCAGGAGTCATTGTTGGCTTTTTGATCTTCAATCAGACTCTTAATGGCAAGTAAACCTGTTGAACGTCAATATGCACAAATTTTTGGTGTTTCTTCCATCGTATTTCCTTAATAAATGAAGCTAATAAAGCAGAAATCAAGACCTTTTTGCACTCTCTCGATGATATGCGGGACTAATGACCAGAAAACTATATAAATGTGTTCGGCTTAGCCATTATATGCTGTATTCTAGCCATTCGGTGTTGACAGAAGGTGTACGTGTGTCTTCGGCATGAGACCCTCTGCTCATTAGCACTGAGCCACATCCCCTTCCAGTCCTTTAATTAGCATTTGAAGTCTGTGATGGGCCTGAGTTTGAAAAGGGCTTCCGCGTCACCCAGCGTGGGGTTCGGTGACACCCAGAACAACCCTGCCTCCGCAAAGTCTCATCCTGGCAGCAAAAAATACGGCATCTGTTCCTGTCTTTTTCTATCGCCTCATCCTGTGGGCTCGCTGATAAGACCGCTGCGCCCCCGTCCCGCAATGGAGACGAGGACGGGGAATGGGCCTATTGACCTCTCCAGCGCTTATCTGCTTTATCTGATTTACATTGGCAAATCAGAATCTACTATATTGATTACAACATAATTAGTTAATTATGGACAGGAAGGAGAGGAGAGCATGGACTGCAGGGTGAAGGGCATGTGGGTCTTCAGGAGATACACCTCATGAATGTGAAATGAGAGCGGAACAACAGTCTTATGAATGAACATATAGTTCATGCGTTTTGACAGCTGTCATTTTATCTTGTTAATTTATTTCAGTTAATTATTCAGAAAGTAATAAAGATGTGTTTATTTGTGCCCACGGACCTTTAATATAAATTTTGTTGGGAAAGTAAAACAATTATAGTTATATAGTTTATATATTGTTAACGTTATATACATACTGATATGTATATTTAACATTAAGTTGCATTAATTTACATTGTGAATAATGTATTTGTATTATGAACAGAATTTAATTAGTAATGAAAATAATTTATTTCGAACTTATAATTTGATCAAAAGTAATATTGTGGGGAAAAAAACAGTAATATTGTGAAATATTATTACTATTTAATATAACTATTTGGAATTTCAAATGACCTAATCTAATCTTTCAGAAATTATTTTAATACGCTGAACTGCTGCTCAAGAGTCAGTTGTGCTGTTTAATTTTTTTTTTTTTTTCTGAATTATTTGATGCATATAAAGTTCAAAAATCTGTATTTATTTGAAATAGAAATCTTTTATTACATTATAAAAGTTATTTATATATTTACGGACATGTTGTTGCAGACTAAATGTCGTATATAAAAAAAAAATTGATGTTAATTTTAAAATGTTATGTATATATATAATGTGTATATATATATATATATATATATATATATATATATATATATTATTTATTTTTTTACACTTTGTTAACAAATGTCTCTAACACTGGAGCAATTCAAACCTCTTAAGACACTGATCCTCATGTGTATGTATACGTGATTATTTGTCAATAATTTGATTATCCACTGTATCATGTAATGAAATGTTTTCTGAAACCTGGTCCTGTATTCTTCTGAGGATGTTGCGTTTTGTTTTGACTGACAATATTTAGTACAGCACTTTGAACGGCTGCAGAATATGCAAGATAGAGGTCTTTTACAGTTTATGTAAAATTGGAAAGCAGGAGATGGTGGTTGAGCAGACATATAACTAAGGACAGGATCTCAAGTGTCTTTCTTGACACCTTGACTCCGGAATAAAAATCCTATAGAGATTTATCGACAAGATGAGCTGAAACTCATTTCAGCAGGACCAATCGAGCAGTGTGTTTTATGACGGCTGTACAAGGCCGTGTGAGAGGTTGTGTGCCAATGTGTTTTGAATCTATTAAGCATCTGTTACCTGACAGCAAATGGCTCTGTCACCATCTATCATACCTGCCTGGTTAGGGCCATACTGGCCTCTTGGCAGGGTACAAGCAGATTGCACGCGTTTGTGTGTGTGCGACGGCACCGCAGCTGCATTTTAATGTATTCTCGCTGCTAATATGCTTCCTGTTTTCCTCATAGGTGTGATGAGTGTCAGCTCTGTTACCACTTCGGCTGTCTGGACCCTCCCCTGAAGAAGTCGCCCAAACAAACGGGCTACGGATGGATCTGTCAGGAGTGTGACACCTCTTCATCAAAGGTAAGAGTCAACAAGAATCCCTCTCTACCCGCTTCAGTCGTATCCTTACATTCTCCAGGGATTCCAGCTGCATTATGGCACATGGATGGTGCTAAAAATGTTTGAGTTTCACATCAATCGGTATCTAAAATCTAGCCAGTCGACTACCTAGACATCGTTTTGAGGAAATTCATTACATGGGCACTTCCAATGAGTTCCAAAACGTAGACTGCAAAATTATGGTCCTTTCTATACTCGATTTTCACCTGTTTTAGGGAGCATCGCAAATCTTTTTGTAATAAAATCCCAAAATGACCAGCTGCAAGAAAGAAAATCTATCCATTATTACACTCAAATTGAAGAGAAATAATAACTATATTAAACACTGGACAATATTGACGCATTTGTATTCTAATTGACATGGACACTTTCTTTGCTGGAAAGAACATCTTAAATCAGCCCATGGTTTGCTAATTAAATAATAATTAGTGCTGTCAAACGATTATTTGTGATTACATACAAAATAAAAGTTTTTTTTCCGCATAATAAATGTAAGTGTTGTGTGTATATTTATTATGTATATATAAATACATACACACACATACAGTATTTATTTAGATTTTTTCCCCATGAATTTACATCTCTTTATTTGTATTCACATAATTTATATTATAATTAAATATGCTTATTATGTAAACATAACATATTTACCTGAAATATATACATGCATGTGTGTGAATTTATATATATTAATAAATATACAGCACACCTGCATATGTTATGCAAACAAAACTTTTATTTCGGATGCACTTAGTCATTTGACAGCCCTAACACACACACACACACACACATATATATATTATAAAATATTTATAATTTGTAAAAGTTTTTTTGATTGCACTTAATTTCAAGATGTCCTTGTTACACTGTAGTTATAAAAATAAATACTGATTAAATAATTGACTGAATAAATATTAATTAACAATGTTTTCATATTTTAGGGCTACTTTATTGTAATTATGCATAATTCACTGTTTAGAAAGAAAAAAAAGAAACAAAAGAAACCAAGCAAGAAAGAAAGAAAGAAACATATTTCCTGCATATCCTAAAAGTACTCTAACCAGGCTTATCTGTTCCCTGCTTGGTTAATTACAGATAAAAGCTAAGCGGATGTTGTTTGAAGATGCAAAAAAAGGGTGATAGCAGCAGTGGTGAAAGTCAGCTACTGGTATAAATCCTTAAAACCTTCCTCCTCAAGCCCTAAAAACCGTGCACACACATCAGCGACTCCTCCCGGTCCTTTCCTAAAAGCCACGTTTAGCTGCACTGTTGAGTTAGACCTTACCCAGCATTCATTTGTTAATATTATTTTGGGAAATTGGCGAGTGCATTCATGTTTCCCCAAACATTTAATTTCTATTTCTCGTTGAATTACGGTGCAATCAAAGGCAGTGTGTGTCTTCTGGGAAACCTAATTAAGTTAATAAATGTATCTGCTTTTCAATTCATCTTTAAATGGACAGTCCTGCAAGCCTGACTCTAGCGGCATGGAAAATGAGGGTTAATTGATGTTTGCAGAAGAGAAAGTACAAGATGAAAAATGATGGTGGTCGGACTGCATGGCGGAATGAGTAACATGAAATTATTGCTCAGGATTAAAATTAAAAGGTTAAAGCAAAGAGCATGATGATAGAATGAGAAATGTAGACACTGCCAAATACTCTAGTCTATACTGTATATGCACATGAATCTTAGCCTGGAGATGCTAAGATGAATGGTAGGACTAGTTATATTTTCTAACCATCTTAGCTGTGATTTAATGACTGAACCCCTCAGAGATATTAATATATACTCAAATTCTTCCAACACTATCAGTTATAAAGTTCAATTGAATACTATATGAAAACAATTGTCATATTTGTTTCTCTATTTTTACTTATTGAATGTTTTTTTCCCTCTACATTTTTGTTATTTTTAAAATATGATCTAAAATATTTATAAAGATTATTGTTCACTATATTATAGCTGTCACTGCGCATGGTATTATCATAACTGTGAAATCATGGCAAAAACATGGTATTGCCATAAATGTACAAAAAACATTACTATAATACCATATCAGTTAGCATTACAACTGCAGTTATCATACAGCATTACAATTATAAATGTTCACAATGCATAGTATTACTATAGTGAATATGCCAAAAATGTAATGTTACTATTATACCATGTAGAAAAAAAGAAAGAAAACGTATTACCATGATAAATGTACAAACATGTTATTACTCTGATAATATAAAAAACGTATCTTAGTAAATGTACCAAGAATATGGTATTATGATATCATAGCCAAGGACATGGTGTTAAAATTATTATATTATATGATACCATGTGCAAAAATACTGTATTGCCAATATAGTAAATGTTCAAAAGGATGGTGGTACTGCGATAACATGCACAAACATGGTGTTACCATAGTAAATAATACTTGACAATTTCAGTATGTGTTTTTTAAAACTTTGTTAAAATTTGTTCACATGTATTTCTTTCATCTGTTCAAAATTTGAGGATAAAATGAGATAAAAGAGCTCCCAGTCTGCTCACAGGAGCCCTTTGTTTCAAATACATGTAAAAATGCCTAATGTCTCTCATAAAATCGACTGATAAAGAATTATGTTCTGGCAGCAGACCCCCTTTGTGTGTGCTGTGTATCTGTTGTAAATAGGCCTATTATAAGTCTAAGGCGTTGAAGAAAAGCTGCAGATCGGTAACCTGCTGCTACAGAATGAGAGCTGTGCAGTTCAGAACAAAAGCGATGGAAGGAAGGCGAGTGGCGACGGAGAAAAGAGCTTTAGACAGTGGGAGGTGCAGCAGGGCCACGGGGATTAAACAAGTCTTTGCCTTTAGAATGTGTTCAGTGACAGCCTGCCAT
Organism: Carassius auratus; assembly: GCF_003368295.1. Classification (NCBI taxonomy): domain Eukaryota; kingdom Metazoa; phylum Chordata; class Actinopteri; order Cypriniformes; family Cyprinidae; genus Carassius; species Carassius auratus. Next base: position 10,183,220 of record NC_039261.1, on the reverse strand, counting down.
GAGACCAGCCGCTCCCCGGGGACTCGAAGAGACCAGACACAATCCTGTTTAATCACACACACTCAGGAACACCAGGCCACACACCTCTCTCTCTCTCTCTCTCTCTCTCTCTCTCTCTCTCTGACACACACATATACTGTATGTGGTATTAGTACGACCTGCTGTCTTATCTCACCCTCACTACCTGGTTTCTGCTGTCCTCTTTGGATTTTTCTTGCTCCTTCTAATGCAATCGTTTTATATCCTTTCTTCAACTAATTTCTAAAAGAACGATGACAGAACAAGAAACAGGAAAAACTGTCCATCCTTTTTTCTTAGCTCTAGCAGCAGTTCGCTGCAAAGCTATGTTTACACTGAGAATGCCTAATTCAGATCTTTTAAATGTGATCAGGCACACTTTTCATATATTATATTGTTATATAATTATAATAGGATATATAAGTATATTTTATATATTGTGATATGATTTAGAATGCAGTGCTATTTTATTGTCAATGTTACTGATACATACATATACATACATTAGTGCTGTCAAACAATTAATTGTGATTAATCACATACAAAGTAAAAGTTTGTCTGTATAATACAGTATATGTGTGTGTACAGTGCTTATTTATTATGTATATATAAATGTACTCACGTACATGTATATATTTCAGAATTTTTTTTTGTTAAATATATTAATATATAATATAAATTATAAGGATATAAATATAAAATATTGTCAAAATATATACTATGTGTGTGTGTGTTTATATATACATAATAAATATATTATGCAAACAAAAACGTGTATTTTGTATGCGATTAATTGCGATTAATCGTTTGCTACACTAGTACATATATATTGTAAATCAATGTTATTTGTCACTTTATTTTAAGGGTCAATTCTTGCTATTAACAAACCATCAACTACGAATTTTGCCTCAATACACTCCTAATATGCTGCTCATTAAGTCAGTAAGGTAAATGTTAAGTTTAGGTATTGGGTAGGATTAAGGATGTAGAATATGGTCATGCAGAATATGTGCTTTATAAGAACTAATAAACAGTCAATATGTTAATAATAGGCAGGCTAATAGGCAACCAGTTAATAGTGAGAACTGGTTCCTATACTAAAGTGTTAGTGTTAATTTGATACTATTTGAGTTTTTATTAATATTTAGATTTTCATTTTAATTTGATGCATTTTTTATCAATGGAGTGTTTTTAATTAGTTTCAGTTTTGCATTATATCTATATTTTATTTACTTTAAGTTAATTAACTTATTTCTTATGCTTTATTAATATTTAGCAGACACTTTTATCCACAGCGACTTACATTGCATTCAGGTTATACAATTGATTATATATTTTTTTTTTTACCAGTATGTGTACTTAATTACAGTTTGAGATATCGTAGTACTTAAACTTTAACCAAAATGATTTTAAGTGAAAATATATTTCAGTAAATTAACGCACATTTTATTAATTTTATTGGTTTATTTACAGTTTTATTTAAATTTATTTATGACTTGGATAATTTGCCCAATGTTAACACAAATTCTGATTTGAATAAAAGCTTTTGCTTTAAGATTTTTGTTTTAGCATCTGGTGCTTTTATTCACATTTTTATCTTTAATATTTCAGTATGCATGTTCCCAAGTATAACTCATGACCTTGGTGTTGTTTGTGCAATACTCTTCCTGACAGAGCTAAAGTGAAAACAACTGATTTGTATTAGATTCGTGCCATATTTAGCTGTTGTGTGGAAAGTACAGTTTTTTGTTTTTGTTTGTTTTTTTGTGAATTTATCAATTTATTGTGAATAGTTTTAGAGTTGAAGTAGACATTCAAATAAAGATCTGCAGGGTTTCCAGCTCTAGACATGAAAAAATCATTAACGTATTTGGTAGAACAATCATCGTCCTGTAAATGTAGACACATCTGACCCTTGCAACAGAAAGTCAGGGTAAAGGGTAGAAGTCTTTTGGCTGTGGCTGCCATTTGAAACATAATTGATTCCATTATGAGAATCAAAGAGCACTCCAGAGATGAGCACTGCATTCAAGTACTTTAAGTTCAGTAATCTGCCACGCTGTGAACCTCTTTACCTGCGGTTGGTCCGAATGTTTTTTAAAATGCCATCTTAAAATGCAGCCAGCTTCATCTGTAATTCTCCTCCTCGGCAAGATTGTGGGGGTCGACATTAAAGGGGGAACGGTGCTTTGGTTTTGCCGCAGCGAAATGAAGAAGTAGCAGTTCAGGAGTGTGGAACTGAGTAGGCGATTTGTTATCCCTTCCAGCCTTGACTTCTAGATTTGAGCGGGGAGCATTAGCAAGAGAGAGAGAGAGAGAGACAGAGTCGAGAGGTTCATGGAGCCGCCATCTTTTTCAGCCTCTCGATCAAAACACAGGACAGGCCCACTCCCACTGTGGACCCTAAACCCTTATGCATAGGGCCCAATCCATGGGTGTCGAGACTGTGTGGTTATCTGTCTCTCAGTGCGTTTCTCTCACTCACTGCCTTTTTAAAGGTCACCATAAATGGGTTTTTGCCTCTAAGGTCTTGATTAATAAAAAATGTTGTTTAAGTTGTTTCTCGGCGGATGATTTGTCGCATCGAGACGTTTGTGTTATTAAATCACTTAATTGCGTTTGCCTTTTCCTCCCTCGCACAAACCGATTGTGTGAAAAAGCTCTTTTTCATTAGTTTACGAGCACGCAGATGAACGGGGCCGACGCTGGTATCAGTTCATACGTGGCCCGGCAATAAAGACTTTATTAGTAAGAGTTGAGTTCATTACGAAGGCTGTGTATTTCCCCGCCTGCGCACGTCAGATAACCCCCCGGCCAACGAAGGCCACATCCCTCTGCTGTCACTTCGGAGCCCTGCCGAATTGATTCGGGTAATAAAATGACAGTCCTGCCACAATATACGGATGGCCTTTAGTTGGAGAGCCCGTTAGGTGGTGGAGAGGGGCTTGTTTGAGCTTTATTTACACCCGCGTGTCACCGCGGCTCACCCTTGTGATAAAACGTTTCAACAGATCTGTTGTGTGTTTGAAATTCCACGAGGCGCACCCGACTCAGGCGGGAAATGGAAATGCCTAAAGGACAGCTTTTGTGGATTGTTAATTTAGTTGCTATCTAGACTCGGGGTCAAAAGCCTTGTTACTGCAGCAATTACAACACTTATGGAAATGCATTTGTCGTCTAGCAGGCTGATATGACAACAAGTAGAGTTTGTTTTTGAAGTACGCTATTCTTGACCCTGAGGTTTAAACGGAACTATTTTAATATACTAAGACTTTTCTCTTGTTTATCTATGAGACATTTTAAGCAAATATATGCAGTAATTTTTGCGTCTTTCATTTATTTTTGCTTTTTTATTGGAAATCTTTTCACAGCTTTATATTTTGCCATCCCACTTATTATAAGTTCATCCATTTTGGTTTGGACTTTGTGAAGAAACTTGAGGAAAGTAAATGTTGGAATTAAGTGTATTTTATGTGGAAGATGAGAACGGGGAGACCTGATGGCTCGGATTTCCAGGTTTCTAAGATTTAGGACAATTTCCATATCATTGGGTTACCTTTGTTGTAAAAAATTAAGTATTTGCTTATGAGGATGGGTACATATATAGAGTGTCAAATTTTACTTAGTGAGCACAAAAAAATATTTAAGAAACAAATGTTTTCATATGTAAATCATGGCTGTTTAATTGAGCCACTTTAAATGGTTTTATTTCATCAAATTTACACAAATAAATGATGTTTTCTCACAAAGAATGATTGAATTTAACGCAAATAAAAAGCTTGCTCGAGAATTTAAAGCGGTGGAGAAGCTTGTGCTTAAAACAGACTGGTGTGGACGCTAATATGGTTGTCTTTGTAGTTATCGTTCTTAGTGTACAGGCCTTTCATACATATAACATTTCAAATTAACCCTTTTTAGAAACAAAAAAATGGAAAATAATTATTCCAGATCATATCAGCTTGTACCTTATTTTACCACTGAAATATTAATTGTAGTTACTTGTACGTATTTACTACTCTGAGGTGTTAATATGCACATACAATTTTTGCAAGTTTATACAGTGTATAGGTTGAGTCCTTTTGAGAAAAACTGTCATTAGTTTTGAGCATTTTGACCAGCCTGATGCTACACCACTGACTCTAACTGAGTGTAGGTTAGGAAGCGGGAGTATCTGTTTACTAGGCTGTGGATGACAAGCGAAGTATTTGAGAAAACCGTTTGAAAACAGTCTTTATTTATAGTCTTTAATGCCATTTAGTAACACTAGAAGTGCAAAAATGACGAGCTTTAATATTCAAGATTATGGGAAAGATATGTCTCATCCAAAGCCTCCAAATAATGGAATGCACTTCCTTTTAATACCAGAAATGTACCAACTATGGATCACTTAAAAAAGTTGATTAAGACGTATTTATTTAATTCGTGTTTTTAATTAATTCTTGTATCTTTATATTACTCTTTTTGTGTTGTAGATTTATTTTAGCGCTTTGTGTTTAAGAAAAATGCATTACAAATAAAATGCATTTTTATTATTATTTGATGTGATGTCATGTTCATGTTGTTGGGTGATTATCTTCCAAGAAATCTGTAAGGGAAATTAAAAACCATTACTTATCAAACTTTTGATTGCCACCTGAAAACATCAAGGGCAAAATCACTAGCTTAATAAAAGTTGATTCCATTTATACTGGTTGAAAAGTTTGTAGCCTTCAGTCCTTCAGTTTACCTTTTTACACTGTTCTTAAGGCCAGTTGAAGAAGTGTTCAGTGGGGCTCTGAGAGGTCAGACATAAATAGGGTGAGTTATTGTAGCTGTGCATTCATAGATGCAGTCTGGACCAAAGGTTAGCATTTCAAGAAAAGGTAGCATGATTTTTGAGAGAGGTTACCTTGCGCCCCTGCTTGCCAGTGAGTTGGATGGAGAGTGTTAAGACATAGGGAAAATCAATGCATTGGAGTCACGTCCATCACCTTAACAAGGCAAGCTGGATGCTTCATGTCCTCTCAGGGGCCAATTTAAAGAGTAAACAGGACCCTGGAGGTGGCATGGCAAATTTCAGCTGTCCTGTTGGTCACTTTCTTAGTACTTAGAGGGTTTTATTAACCCACTTACAATGTCTTTACAACACAACCTGGGTGGACCTGTAAAACCCTTCAGTGATGTAGAGGCTTTATGATTTGGTAAAATGGCCCAATTTACCACCGAAACCATGAACCTTTAAAATCCATCCCAGTGCTCATTTTTTGAAGTGATTGCAGCCTGGTTCATTGGTCATTTCTGCTGAACTTTAGACAGCTTGCATTTATGCTCTGATATCTTAGTGACTTACTGATTATTTTGAAAGGGTGTCACAACGTAACTAAATATATATTGGGTTTAAAGGTATAGTTTAGTAAAAAATATATATATATTCTGTTATCATTTACTCACCCTAAAGTTCCAAAAGTGTAAAAAAAAAAAAAAAAAAAAAAAAAAAACCTTGTTCCAAACCTTTTCTTCTGTTAAACACAAAAGAAGATATTTTGAAGCATGTTGGTAAGCAAACAGTTTTGTTCTAAAACAGATCCATTAATTATTTAAGGGAAGTCAATAAATAAATTAGTTTGAAAACACTACTACTTTCCATTTTGACTGGTTTGTTCAAACATTGCAAGGTGGTGAGCATCAGAGGTGGGTAGAGTATCCAAAAACTTTACTCAAGTAAAAGTAAAAGTAATTCTAGAAATATTTACTCAAGTAAAAGTACTTGTCTTGAATAGTTACTTGAGTAAGAGTAAAAGAGTATCGGATAAAAAATCTACTCAAGTAGTTAGTTACTAGTTACTTTGGGTCATATATACGGAGCCTATTTTTATTTAGATATATAGATAAAATGTATGTAATGTATGTGTGCGTGTATAAATGTATATATTTCATCAGCATTTACTCCAATTTATTATAAAACCCTGTCTGTTTACTTAAGTAACAGATATAGGTTTCATGCCATAACATGTTTTTAATACGACTTACTTTATATTAAATGTGAATTTAACATCGAAAGTTAATGTGATATAAATATTGCTGCTAATCTTTCATTGTTCAGAAAGAGAGCAAATAAAATTTACATTATTAAAGATCATTTTCACTGACAGTCTAGATTTCAATCACTCTCAGAAACTCCCATTAAAATCACTGAAACTGTTAACACTGTGAAATCAATATCTTAATTATAGATTCGTACACACATCTGCACTTTGTTGTTTCTGATGAGAGAATTCGCCAGAAAGAGGTATTTAGTTAGTGAGCGAGTGAAGGAAGCACCGGCATTTTAGCGATGACTCATCTGAGCGCCTCTGATTGGCCATTGCATTCAAAAGAATCATGTGTGATTGGTTATAATGGGCAGCGCTGTAAAAACGCGTCTGTCTCTGGCTCAGCGCTAGCAAGCGATCACAGATCTGAATTTAACAGCTGATGATATGACTTTCTGAACGTACTCGCAACGGTGTGATTGTATTAAAATTAATAAAATCTTATTCGGCTATTTTTTTGTCTTTTGGAAGCTGCATTCAACTCGACTCCCCTCTGTTATAAGCCACACACGTACAACAAACTACTGTCACAGTGGTATCGTGTACTGTAATCGAATGTAGCCAGAGTTATTACCTGTTAAACAGTATACAGCACACACGGTGTTCATCTAATAAGGATCTCCATCGCAAGCAAATAATGGCCTTTGCAGATTTGCTTTAAATTCAGTGCAGTTTCATATCCACGTTTTCAACGCTGCTGATGATCTTAAACGTTACAACACTGAGTGAACCGCTTCAGACGCTCAGCGCGTGCGGCAGGGAACTGAACGACTCCTTCAAACTGATTCATGAACCAATTCACTCGTTTGCCAATTGGTTTGATCAAGCCTTTGAACAGAATTGACTCAAAAGAATGAATCATTAGCGAATGGGCATCGCTCATTGCCCAGAGAAAAGTAGACGGCGCGTTTGGAATAAACTGAAGCATTTATAACATTTATTGCATTAAGATAAAGTAACGAGCGGAGCGTCGCCAACAGTAACGAAGTAAAAGTACAATTTTTTCCCAACAAAAATAAGTAAGAGTAAAGTACCCATCTTTAAATATACTCCGAAAAGTATTAGTTACCCCGAAAAATTACTCAAGTAAATGTAACGAAGTAAATGTAACTCGTTACTACCCACCTCTGGTGAGCATTTGGCAGACCTGTTTGGTAGCAGTCATTATTTTTGCTATTCAGTTTCGTGCCACTAATTAGCTCAGAGTGAGAGACCAGGTTTAATATCCAAAACTCCCAGTTTATCATTTATCGTAGGTGGACCCTTTCCTGTCTTTATTTCAGTTAATCATAATTAGCTACAAGACATAAAATAACCCCAGAAGGTGTGACTGCTTTCTTGGTTCATTGAAATAAGTAGTTGATACGTGAAGTAGCACTTCTCAACCCACCAAACAACAACATGAGGGTAGCAGAGGAGGCGGCTTTCCCCTTCAAATGCATTATTAATAAAGGACCAGGAATTGCCTTATCACACGCCTTAAAGGTGACATTGAACATGACAAGACCATACAACCCTCGAAGCTTCTCAGAGTTGTGACGCATGCATGGAGTCCGGGACCATGAGTGCTTATGCACTGCCTTATTTAATTTGGCTGTATTTGATGGGACATCCCACCAGTATCTGCTGACACAGGAAGACTCGTAACAACTGTAGGGATGTCTCCACACCTGCACACACACTAACAGATCTGTTCAAAAATTGATTCTCTCACACTCCCATATGCACACGTACCGACCGGCACACTGTTTAACAAATGCAGCCTTAGAGGAGTGTTACTGTGTGATGCAATAAATCACATTAATGGGGATCAGCAGACTGCATACTGTTCAAAACAGAAAGGCCACACACACATAGTCAGTCCTGAGGTCTCCATTCTTTTCTTAAAGGGATAGATCCTAAAAAATCAAATTATCTTATCATTTACTACTGCGTTTCATGTTATTTCAAACCTTTGTAATCACTGCAAAATAAATTGATAAGTTTTTAAGATTTATTATACAAATCTATGCATATTTTTTTTTGTTTTGTTTGGTTTTATAAACGCTGTAAGTAAATGATTGCATTTCTGAAGGGCTTTATTTTACCAGCAGTCGTTTGGCACAAGTTGGTGTAGGTGTCCGCTACTCTGCAGATGCAGCTCATCTGTTTTCACCTGTGAGCGCTTGTTTTAGTTGCTACTTTATTAGCGTGCTCTTTATTGCTTCTGCTTTTATGGTTGCTGTTGTTTAGCTTTTAGTTCGCTATCCGTTCATTTGCTGAGAGCCTCCATCCATGCATGTAGCCATGTAACCAATTTTCTCAGCAAGTTTGAGCACTTACATTTATTTGTGATTTAATATTTCACCTGAAATTGGAAATGGAGTGAAAGTAGCTCCTCTTTTCTGTATACCACACCTCCTCCCCACAGCATTGGCTCTTATCAGATGCAAGTAAAAAAAAAAAAAAAAAATCTTCTGGCTTGTGCATTTTACTGCTGATTTAATTAGCCATCTCTTGGTAAGTTCACCTCAGTATCTGTCACACCTCACTAAAATGAAAATCCATTCTCTAGGAAAAAAGGTAGATTAATGAATGCCCTTTGTAATAAATGAAAATGGGAAGCGCAAATATGCATAGTCATGAAATTTAATTGTGCTTTCTGGTGATTGGGTTTTGCTGGGACTGGGAGTGTAGAGAAAACTGCGATAGGGCCAGAGGTGGCTCAATGTAGCGCATAACGCACAGCTTCAGCTGCCTAATGAAGCGAGTGTTTATGACCGAATGCAATTGTGTCATATCCACTACGCTGAAACACACACGTCCTTGAGTATGTGCTTACAGACCACCATCACTCTGAATTTGTTTGCTCATGTAGATTGCGTTTAGCTTGTTGTACAAATCCAGACATTTAAGTTTGAGTTTTATGAAAACAGACACAGAAACTGAAACTTACAAAACTCTTGTTAAAACTCTTGGCTTGGTAAGATTATTTATGTTTTTGAAAGAAAAAACATTTATTTGATCCAAACTAGAAGTAAAACCGTAAACCTGTAAAATAATGATATGCATAAAGTAATACGCTGATTTGGTGCTTTCTTATTATTATCAATGTTCAAAAAAGTTGAACTGCTCTTGAATCTTTGTGGAAGCAGTGATTTTTTTTTTTTTTTTCAGGATACATTAATAATTTGGGTTCATTTTAACCCAAGGGCTGGGTAAATATAGGACATAACACGTTTTATAGATATGTTTTATAAATTGTATAGATAAAATGGTGTGCACAAACTTATCTTTTACCGAAGAAATGCATCGATTTGAAGTTGCTTATAACAGTTCTGTGAAATAGCCTAGTTATGTCTGAAAAAATGATTAAAAAAATGACCCAAAATGTTCAACCCAGGATTTTTTTATCGTATGAAAAACGTAAGTTCAAAAGAAATATAAATTTCATCAATTACATTCACTTTTTCAATATAATGTGTCCTTGGTGATTAAAAATTAATTTATTTAAAAAATAAATAAATCTTACCGGTTTCTCCATATTGGATATAAACCTGAAAAGCTGTAATCTGATTTGGCTGATTTAGGGATTTTTTTGTTCAGTTTTCCTAGAAACAAACTCATGTTTATATGGTACCTGGTGAATACAGCCGCTTTTGAGAATTAAATAATGATTACATTAATTATTTTTTGGGATTTTGCCATGTCAGTGCCATTAAACCTTTAAAAATATTCTGTTGTTTTATTTGATTCACTTAACTTGATTTCACTTAACGGTTTAATAAGATAATAATTAGCTAATCTGTATAAACCACTGACGTATTGACACAAATTTACAATATTTTTAACGGTTGCTTTGTCGCGGCTCAACAACAGTCGCGTCTGGTGTAGACACAGTGCCTGTCTTTATTATTCCTGGACAGTCTTTACACTTTTTCTTCATTTTGTATTTGTAATGTCAGACTATTGTTGTGGTTTAATATAATCCAGATAAACATGCCAATAAATAGCTCCGAAACCAAAATAATGCAGTTGGTCACTTGAAGTGCCAGTCAGTCAAGGTGGTGAGCATTTGGCAAACCTGTTTGGTAGCAGTCATTATTTTTGCTATTCAATTTCGTGCCACTAATTTGCTCAGAGTGAGAGACCAGGTTTATTATCTGTTCCCCTTGTTTAAGAAGGCGGTTCTTGGTTTGAAGCGGCTGCGGTGTGAATCAAAACTTCTGCTGTTCGGTTAAAGTTCTGGTTACGCAAGACTAGCCTTCTCTGGGTGAGTATAGCTTTATCAAATTACACTGACTGGTAAATATTTTTGCACCATCTCTATGAAGAGAGATGGTTAGGAGGGGTCATGAATAATCCCGGGGCCTGATAGTGCTCTCGCTCTCTCTCTCTCACATCTGCCTGGAGACACCCATTGGTTTGAGCCACTGCGTTTCATTTTCTCTGGATGTCTCTCCTGCTTCCTTACATGCTGCGTGTTTTCATCATCGTTGTGGGACATCAATCTGTCTTCCGCGGAGCGTGCGGGATTGCAGATGCACGCCGACACCTATCAAACGGGAGGGAGGCCGGAAAGCCGCTTCTTTCCTTTACACCACATAAAAGCCGTATATAACACACATGCACAAATAAATACAAAGAAAGCAGAAAACGCGATAAAGAAATAAGTCATACTAATTAGCCCGCTAATTCTTTGAGGACTGTGCCAGCTTGATAAAGGATGCTAAAGCTTATTAAAGCAAAAGCAGCGTTGTAAATTTATAATTCTTTATGTAATTTTTTTTTCAGCACAGCTTTATTTTAATCCCACTTTATGAAGTTTGCTGCATGTAGTGTGGGTGGGTGGGAAGAAAAAAAGGAAGGGGGTTTGATTGTGTCGCTGTAAGGCAGCAGGGGTCTCTGACTCAAATGCATTAACACGCCACAGGCCTTGGTTGCCACCTAGGGTCCAGACCAAGCTCTCGATTTTCTTCTATCTTTCCTCGCTTAAACTCTCCCGCACATTTCTCTTGCTCTTTTACTTGAGCTAAGGGTTTTTTTTTGCCCTTTTAAAATCTAAAATGCAATTAGAATGAAGAATGTGGCATTTCATTATCATACATGTATAAGCAGTAACCAGAGGGCTGGCTGCTGCATGGAGAGTGAATGGCAGAATGAAGGATCCAGCTTTCCCTGGAGGAGAGTGATGGAGATATCCCACAAAGCCGCTGCCTGTCAGCGTGATCAGGCCCGCAGTGGGCCAGCGTCTCCAACATGTCTCTGTCTCACAAAGCAAATGTCACACTGTCAGCAAAATGAGCACCCTGTTCAAAAAAAAAAAAAGAAGAAAAAAAGAGGATTTGAAATTGAAGCTTTATAGAGCGTAGAAGAACTTCACATTTTGGAATTATTTTGATTTTGACATATATATCTAAAGCATTTCATCTGGTTGGGGATGGACGATGGGTGTTAGTCCTGTTCTTTTATACCCTATAGCTGTTCTTCTCAAACTTTTCATATACTTTGATTAAAGCTGGACAGGAAGTACCACCTAGTACTGACAATGTTCCCTCCTTTTTTCAGTATTAAGCATACTTTCTCTGTTTCAGCCGATGGAGCTAGTTCACCCAAACATGGAAACTCATCATTTACTCAACCTCGTGTTGTTCCAAACCTTTATGACTGACTGACTTCTGTGGAGCAGAAAAGTAGATATTATTGATTTCCTTTGTATGGACAAAAATGGGAATAAAACTGTTGTCTACATTCTTCAAAACATCTTCCACAGAAGTCAGTCAGTCGTAGAGTAAATTGTAATTGTAGAGTACAATTGAAAGTAAATTTTCCCTGTAAATTGTGAACATATATATAAGTTCACAATTTACATCAGTTGTGCAAAACCATGGTGTTTTAAGACCCCTCATCAGCCCATTTTGCATACCTGTAGGTTTCAGATAAGAATCCAAAACTACAAGAAAATGTAATTTTCATTATGCAAATTTTGCTGTTATGTTCAAACGTATTAATACTAAATACATTTTTGCATTTGATCTTAAAATTTGGTTACACTTTATTTCAAGGTGTCCTTCTTACAGTGTAATTATACATTTAAATGCTGAATAATATGAATCAGCTATGTACTTACTATATGATTAGGATTAGGGTTTGGTTTAGGGTTACTTGCATGTAATTATGCATGATTTATTGTTATTATAATAGTAAGTATACGTAACAAGGACGTTGTTAATAAAGTGTTACCTACAATTCTTACAGACCTGGCTACATTATGACATGAATACAGTGTAAATGTTCTCAAGTTAAATGTGCTGTATGGTCACAATAACCTTGAAATCAATAAATGCAACTGGAAAACATTGCTCAAGGTCTCAACTCTTGCCCTACTGTCATTGCAGTAGTAAAATTTTATATTATATACACTAATGTGAGATAGACTTTAGTATTTCAAAGTTTAGGGTAAAGTAAGATGTTATTTTTAAAAGAAATTAACACATTCATTGAGCAAGGATGCAAATCAACATATTAGAATGATTTCTGAAGGATCGAGTGACACTGAAGACTGGAGAGTAATGATGCTGAAAATTCAGCTTTGCCATCATAGGAATAAATTGCATTTTAAAACGTATTCAAAACAGTTTTTGTTTTTCTTTACTGGTGAGCTCCCTGTGTAGCTGGTGTCCCATGTCTAGTCAACCAAGAAGTATACAAGAGCCCTGATTTCACCCCGGCCCAGGATAAACACTAAATCACAAACGGGCCATGAAATGTGGGTCAACGAGTAAGCGTTTGTGTCCATGTGTGTCCACGGGAGTGTGAAAAAGCTCAATCGAGGCACTCCATGAGGCTTTAAGCATGCACCAGACCACCCACCACTCTTGTATCCCTTTTAAGTGCTGACTTGCCTGATGATAATGTATGGCGCCAGAAGTAATTGGAAAATTGGCAGGCTTGTCAGAGAGATTTGGTGTCGGTGTCGTCCCACCATCAGATTTATATCGCCACACGGGGCCGGCAATGGCAAAGTACCTAGAGTTCAGGAAAAAGTAACTCATTTTTCATAAAGGCCTGGCTGCATATCAAAAGTCATCCACAGACAGAGACAAGACCCATATGGGAGCGACATTGCTGAATAAAGCAAAGCTGTCTGCCCAGATTAACTGCTGAGGTAGCTCTTGAAGCCGTATAATGGATGTGTATCACAATTCTGATGATTGTATGTCTGGAAAATAAGCTGGCCTAAAGTTTTTCCTTATATTTTGAACATAGTTCATTACAAAGCTACTACTATGTAATGATTTGGTTATAACTGTGTAATTACTATGTTGTTACTATGTCTTGAATGCAAACAAATTGGGAGCTTTAGGGGATAATGGATACTTTTAAAGTTGTCTGAAAAATAAAACTAATTTTAGTAACACTTTATTTTGAGGTTTACTTGTTACGCATGTAACATGTACTGACTATTTGAATAATCCCAAGCCAAAAGCTAACCATATAGTAAGTAAATGTAGTTATTTAAAGAGCCACACAGATGGGAAATCAAAAATTACCTGTATTACAGTGTATGATGTAGCTGTCCATCAGTGTAAACAATGTGCAAAGTAATTAAACCAAAAAGTACACGATTTATAAAGTAAGGAGTCGACTCTGAATCGCTGAAACAAGTCGTTATAGATTTCAAATCTTTTGCCCATCTCTATGTACGTCACTAGGAACACTTTGCATAATAATCTCCGCCTACCGTCTTGGGAGAAACGGAACTCTGACCTGCCCCACCCCCCACACACACAGGCGATCTGGTTGGTGTGATAGCATCATGTCGAGGAGACAGTGTGTTTTTAATTGTAAAGGCAAGTTTGTTTTATTTTCACTGCCAAAGAATGAAGATCAGAAGAACCACTGGCCAAAATTCATTTTTAACACAATAACAGCATAGTACAACAAATCCCTTTTGTTGTGTTCACAACGTTTCACTGATGACTGCTTTTCTAATCTCGGTGAGTACAAGGCGGGATTTTCAAAGCGTTTGGCCATAAAAGAGGGTTCATTACCAACTTTATTTAGACCAACAAGCATCTCCGAATCACAACGCGAAGTATGATTATGAAGTTATGTGTCTGTTTTCTCCCGAGCGTCTTATCAGTATGTGTGCTGTCTGCAGCCTCTCTGCGCTGATCTTCATTTACAAACGCGTCATTAAAATGAAGTGTAACAAGTTCTGCTAACAGATATTCTGTGATAAAGTAATCCATATGAAAACAATGCGATGTCCGTTTTTCACGTCTCCCTTCATTATATCTAATGTGACCACACCCCCGCGCTGAACGCGGTATTCAGATTCAAACTGAAGCGCGCGGCTTGAATAAACACACACAGAAGAAAAAGCAGCGAGACTGTTCAAGTTTTTTATTTTACTGTTTGCTTCGCGATGAGAGGAATAAGACATAATTCACCCCAAAAAGATGCTAACGCATTGTTTACCATGAAGTTTTGTGCGGAACAACCAATCAAAACTGACTATGTTAGTTGACCAATCAGAACACAGTATGTTACCGAAAGGTGGGGTTTAAGGAAACTGAATCTTTTGAACAGCTTCGCGCAAACCGTTTGGGGATCTCTGAGAATTGAGGTAATTTTAAAATGATATTTTGACAAAATGACAATGTTTTTTAACCTTGGATGGATTTAAACCTATTGTACAGGACTTATAAACAGTGATAGGTAGCTTAGAATTTTCATCTTACTGGCTCTTTAATACTACTCAGTACTTAAATGTATAATAACACTGTATTAAGGACACTGTAAAAAAGTAGAACCACAGTTTTCTAGAGAGAGAGAGAGAACACTTTCATTACAAAGTTATTACTATGTAATTACAATATCATTATTATGTAATTACTGTTATAATCAGATTTGTTTCTATAAATGTATTAAGAGCTTTAAGCAACATAAGGTATTTTAATGAGATGTTGTTGATGTTTTGTACTCTTGATTCTTTCTGTAAGTAAAGCCATGAATCATCATGCACTTCTCAGCTGCTTTGAGTGTAGCGTGTGGTCAGGGCTCTGCCATCACACATGGTTGTGCGTAGATGTGTTTATTAACCTTTGGAGGAGGGGATAATTGCATCTGTCAGACTCACTTAAAAGCTGAGATGGCCGTCATTTCCTGTTTGTCATCTCCTCTAAATTTGCAGGTTGTGTAAGTGACTCTGGCATGACGTTTGCTCTTTGTTCTTTTCCGTAGAAGCACTAAAATTACCATTATTCAGACTTAAGCGTGGCATGTCAAAATGCAGTTTAAATTTTATAGTGATTTTTAACAACTTGCATCTAAATTAGATAATGTATGCAGTTAAAATAATATAATTACAGCCTACATTTTTTTGAGCATAAAATCAACTAAGATGTATTTTCAGGTGTCAAGCCATTTTGGCATTTAGTTGTTTGAGCAGTTCGAACTAAAAGAACATTATTATTAGAGATATTATTTAATACCAATAAGATGTTTGATGCCAGTAATATTGTGCCAAATAAATTTTTTCTAGATTTTATCTTGATTTTCTATCTGATATTCTATCAGTTTAGAATATCTACCTCATTAACTTCGGATTTGGATATCACATCGGATCCCACAAAAATGTGCATATCAGTCATATACCAATATTAGGGCCTTTCACACCGCAGGAACCTTTTCATGGTACCAGAACTAATTGTGGAACTACCCAATTTTGGCCGTTTTCGCACCACTGGAACTAGGTGTGATTGTAGTAGCGGACTGCCTTTTTCGAGAACAAAATTAGCTCTTACCAGGGTCTAAACAACACAACTGGTACTAACTCTGATGTAAGTAGACATTGATTGGCCAGACGCATTTGAAAACTTAAATTTAAATTTACATTTATGCATTTAGCAGATGCTTTTATCCAAACGCGACTTACAATGCATTTAGGCTGTCCTTTTTTTTTTTTATCAGAGTAAAAAAAACATACAGTGTAAACATTGTGTCAACTTATTTTGCAAGTATGATGAAAAGCATATTTAAATATACGGAAGCTGAAGTGCAGGCACTTGTATCACTGCCAGTTGTCGTTATAGAGATTCTTAGTCCTCCTTTCTGTTCTTCCAGTCACTTTACGTATACATCGCCATTCTATGTCCATTATTGTGAAACCCGCGAGACACAACAAAAACACAGCTCCGATCACAGCATCCTCGTGTTGTGAACGTTATTCTTCTTTGTTAACATTGTTGAACGCCGCGCACAAATGACATCGCTGGCGACCGGCTTATGTCACATCTTAGTACCCATGGTCAGTGCGAATGCAACCCTTTAAATGGTATTGGGAAATAGTTTGCGCAAAATCGTACCAGTTTTTTTTTTTTGTTCTGGAACTAAAGCTGTGTGAAACGCCCTATTGATCAGTACATCCCTGATTATTGTGTGTTATGATGTTAAATGTCTGGTAATGACCCTAAACTGAACTGATTATTCAAGCTGAACCATTTATGAAGCTATTTTTAAAATAAAATGTTTTTGTAGTTGTTTTTTTTTTTCAATGAAAAGGCTATTTTATTTTTATTTTTTCAGGAGGAAGAACCACAAGAGGCCGAGGATGAGTCTGTGAAAGAGGAAAGGACTGAGCAGGAGATCCCAGACTGAAAATCTCTCAACATTACCTCACATGAAGTAATCGTCTTGTCCACACAGTCAGCGTCATCACCTCATTTCCTGCTGAATAGTGGGATGCGAAATAACTCACAAATTAAATCAACAGACGTGAACTGCCACTGCTTCAACAGACTGAAATGTTCCTTCTTTGTTAACCAGAAAAATGATTAAATGACCACAATTGTTAGCTTAAAAAAAAAGTCAATGCTGTGATCTCTCTATATTTTTTCAAAGACTCGATGTATGTTCAAGTCCACCGTCAAGAATGCTGCAGCTTATCATGATCTGCATATGAGCTTGTTTCTACGAGTTATTTTTCATACACTAACTGACGTTTCCCATGACTCATGGATGAGAACATGGTATCCAGAGATTACTCAAGCAGTGTTTCTAATCATATTTTTTTATATACAGAGACTGCACACAATTCCTTCCTGTTCCGCCAGCACCCTCTCTGATTATCAGCTTTATAATATTTGCTTTTGTTTCTATCTCATATTTCTAAACACCGATGCATTATACGCATATGAACTTGCAAACTGACAGTGGCTTGTGTTATATAAATAATGCATTACTTCCTGATGTAAGAGCAAAGTCTATTTTATTATTTTTTAAAAATCATTTTTATAACTACAGTATATTCCAGAACATCCTTTATCATCGACAGTGTTGTTGTCTGCGCACAAGTTTGGGGCTATTCTCAGTTTGAAACATTATTTCAGTGTAAAAATAGTGGGACAATTCATCTGCCTCAACGCTCGAGTTCAAGGCGAGTCTGTATTTAGGTACGTCAAAAAAATGTGACCTTGGTAATAAACAATACTTGTGAATTTATTATTTCTGTTATTGATGCTAAACAACAGTACTGCAACTTTCAGATGTCAATCAAGATAAAGTGCACTTAAGAGCTCAAGAAAGAGCCATTATGGGGGACTAAAGTGCACTTTCCACAAATAGGGTAGAAAATAGCACTTGCTTCTCTGTTTTTTTATTTTATTTATTTTTTATTTTTTTATAAATGGTCAGTGAAAGGTGGCAATTAAATGTTGGTCATCAACCCTAGGATATCAAACTGATTTGATTTGTTGTGACATTTCTACTCTTTTCCTGTTTTATCAATAATTTGGAATTTTAATAGCGATTATCAGTAAACAAGCGTTTTTTCTTGTAGAATTATTATTTTATTTACATTTTTTAAAGAGATTATTATTTAGTGAGATTATATGTCTATTTGCCATAAAATTATAATGGACATCATTGTTGAGGACAAGTTGTGGGACATAGCTAAATATTACTTAGCAATGAACTGAATTATCAATATAACATCTTACGTCAGAATTATGTCCTTTGGACAGGCCAATTTTTTTTTATTTTAAGGGACATACAAATGTTAAATATGGATGCTTTAAATGCTAAATTAACTTTGTTACATATTATCTTCATCTGTTGGTTTGTGCACACACACACACACACACACACACACACACACAAATGGAATTGGTGCCTAAAAAGCTTTAAATAGGCAATAAGACATCAAAGTGCACCACATTCTTAGAAAGTGCTGCTCAGATCTTCTAAAATATCACTGAGCGTAATGATTTGATAATGAAAGCATTACTTTCATCAGACCTATGATAGATGAGTTCAAAGCTGTTTCTCAAGGGTTCGGTGATGCTTGCCAGTGGGCAAACCAACAGTAAAATTGTCTTTATCCAGCTCTGTTGTGTCTGTTACTCACAGTGCACAAGTCATTTAACTGTTCCCTCACACCACAGGAGCGAGAGAAGTTTTCTCTTAGTATCTCATTGCCTGGCAAAGCTTCTCCTCCCCTCACCCTGTCAGGGAATCTGGCTTGCATTCTGACATTAATGCATCGAGGGGTGTAATTCCAATTTGTTCCAAAGCAACTATTAATTTGCCCATTTCAGGGCCGTGCAGGAGGAACCCCTGTAAGGCCACTGAACCATGAAAGACATTATCTGAAGGGCTCTGTTTCTTTCGTTCTGTTTTTTTGAAGGCAAAGGATTTCTATTGATGCGCATTGATGACACGTCGCCGGTTTCTGCAGCGGTTCGCCCCGGACCCCCTGAAGCTGAGCGCTCAGCATGCAGCGTGCTGAGTGTGTCATTAGGGTTGTAATAATTGCAGCGGGTGTGCTTATGTCAGAGTGGCCTTCTCGTTCAAGACCCCCATGCCCCCTTCTACAATCTGATTACAGCCTCTGCATAATAAAGAGGCCCCTGATGTTGAAGCCATGTTTGCTCTGCATGCATATGTTTAAGCCATGAGAACAAAAAAACTACCATGTGTAAAAGTATTCGATTACTTTGCTAGATTATGCAATAGTAATATAAATACCAGCTGAAGAAACTTCTCAAAATGACAGTCTGAAGCAAGACATTTTCAATCATTTCTATGGCAGTTCCTTGGTGAGTGCAAGACAACTGTGATATCACAGGTTTAAAAAAAAAAAGAAAAAGAAAATAATAATAAATAAATTAAATAGTGAAGTACTGCTTGCTAATTAATAGAGGGGCTAATTTATAAAGGCTAACCTGCCAAACATATCTAAATATATGCAGATATAGACACATTTCTATTGTTATTATTATATGAACATTAAAGCTGCAGTAGGTAACTTTTGTAAAAATATATTTTTTACAGATTTGTTAAACCTGTCATTATGTCCTGACAGTAGAATATGAGACAGATAATCTGTGAAAAAAAATCAAGCTCCTCTGGCTCCTCCCAGTGGTCCTATTGCCATTTGCAGAAAGTCATCCGCTCCCGGTAAAAAACAACCAATCAGAGCCGCGGTCCGTAACTTTGTGTTCAAAATGTAGAAAAATGTATATAATAAGCGAGTACACCATGAATCCATTTTCCAAACCGTGTTTTTGGCTTGTCCTGAATCACTAGGGTGCACCTATAATAAGTGTTTATATTCGGACTATTTTAGATTGCTTCGGGGATACCGCGGCGGAGTAACCAAGTACCAGTACCTACAGTCAAGCACGGAGGTGGAAACATTATGCTTTGGGGCTGTTGTTCTGCTAAGGGTACAGGAAGACTTCACCGCATTGAGGGGCAAATGAACGGGGCCATGTACTGTAAAATCTCGGAGGAGCACCTCCTTCCCTCAGCCAGCCACACTAAAGATGGGTCTGGATGGGTCTCCAAGGTTTACAGTGACCTAAAACATACCGCCAAGGCAACAAAGGAGTGGTACATTCTCAAGAAGAAGCAGATTAGGGTCATGCAGTGTTCTATTCAATCTCCAGACCTCAATCCTGAAGAAAATCTGTGGAGGGAGCTGAAACTTCAAGTTGCCAAATGACAACCAAGAACTCTTAAGGATTTAGAGAGGATCTGTAAAGAGGATTGGATCAAAATCCCTCCTGAGATGTGTGCAAACCTGGTGACCTAGTACAAAAACTTACCTCTTACACCTGTGAATGCCAACAAGGGTTTCTGCACCAAGTACTATGTCATGTGTTGCTCGGGGATCAAATACTTATTTCATTCACTGAAATGCAAATCAATTTCTAACCTTTATAGGATGTTTTTTTTTTTTTTTTTTTTTTTGATGTATGGTTGGTATTCTGTCTCTGTCTGTTTAAATAAACCTACCTGAAATAAAAAAAAAATAAAAAAAAATTACAGACATTACATTGGGCAAACTTAAAAAAATCAGCAGGGGATCAAATTATTATTTTCCCCACTATATATATAAAGTATATTCATAAAATGTATTAAAGTATTAATATTATACTATTTATTTAAATGATAGTTTTTTTTATAGGCCTTAACACTTATTTTTGTACATAAGTTTTAATTAAAAACTACACAGTCTATCTCTGTTTGTTTTTTTGTTTGTTCTCTTCCTTTCAGTGTGTATCATAAGGAAAAGTGCTTAAAAAGATTTCTAAAAATCACCCCACACACAAACACAAAGTTTTCCCATTAAAATGAGCCGCCATCTGCTAATAACACTGATCTTTGCTCTGAAAGCCTCCACATCATTCTCGGTCTATCAGTCTGCTTCGAATATTTCTGCTGTTTGCTGAGGGAATTAGGACAGTAAAGATTCACTTATGAGGCAGCACGACATTTCGATTGGAGCTCTGGATATCCACAGTTGCTCTCTCTCCTTGTCCCTGGGTTTTAATTGCTCCGGATAACGCTTAAAATAACATCACCTTGGTATCCAAGCACCATGTGGATGACCTTTTCCAGACGATGTAGTGCTGTGACATAGTCATTTTCCAGCCCTTAATGTACTCAGAGAGTACTCTATTTGGAGGGAACGTTCACAGGGTGCTAATCTCTACCTCTCAACACCTCGTTCCACACGCAGTCATTAGGAGAGGGGGGGTCTTAAAAGGGTTCCTGACACACTGGAGTTAGACATGTTAATAACTCTCATTTCAAACTGACTGTGGGAAACACTGTATTGAAGATGACAGTGTAAAATGTAATGTGATTTTCTGTTCTTTAAGGTTTGTAGAGGTTCGGCCTTACATTAAGAAGGTTCTCTCTGTTAAAGCAGACATGACAGCAATAGGAGTGTTTTTAAGCTATTATGTAATTGTGGCTTTGTAAGATGCAAGAAATATAGATTACATCAGTGTTGAATTATTCTGCCACAAGTGAAGTGTACCTCCAAGTCAGACATTCGTTATTAGGACATGGTGCGCATTCACAGATGTCTATGTGTAGATTGAAAAATACATACCATTTCAAGACTATACATTAGAGATCAGTAGTGCTGTCAAACGATTAAATGCATCCAGAATAAAAGTTTTTGTTTACATATGCATTTACTGTATATTTATTAAGCATATACAAAGACACACACATTCAGTATATATTTTGAAGATATTTACATGTATATATTTATGTCATTTGTATTATTTGATTTTATTTATGTTTACAATTATTAATTAAAAATAATTAAAATAAATAATTAATATTTTTGTAAATATATTTTATATATAAACATTACACATCCATATATTATGCAAACAAAAACTTTGATTTTGGATGTGATTAATCGCGATAAAACAGCATTATATATCAGAGTTTTCTTAGCGTTTCCATAATGTTTATGTGTATAATAGTCACACAACAGTAAACGTGTCCTTCTTTCATCTTTGGGGATGATCCTGTTTGCAGTGTAAATGAGTTTGCTTGCGGGTGTTGAATGCTGACCTGAAGGGAAGAACATCCTGTGGAAATCTGAGTGAATGAAAATGTTTGAAAACTCTATGACACTTTATGCACCATCCATTGGCAATTATACTTCATTATAATGACGTACTGTATCCTTAAATAACCTAAGAAATCTAGATATCATTCAAAAGCAGTGACTAAATATTTTTCATGGCTGCGTTTATTTGGTCAAGATTGCATTTATTAGTGAAATGATTCTTCATAAATCATTCTGATCATTCAATATGCTGATTATCAATATTTGATATTTGTTGTACTTGAAATCTTTTTTTTTTTTTTCAGAATTCTTTGACGAAAGGTTTAAAAGAACAGATTTATTTGATACTGAAATCTTTTATAACATTGTCTTTAGTAGTGTATATAAAATGTGGAACATTATTTCTACGTCTCTATACAAGTACATGATAAATCTATGTTTGCATGTTTACTTTTTCTTGATGTTGCTTGTTTGGGTTACAGCTCGGTTGCATTCTAAACACTTCAAATGTACATGTGCACATTTGCCAAATGAATGGATGTAAAATATACCGATGCTTTTAAAGGGTCATAAATGAATTCAAAGTGAATTACTGAGGTCACTTACAAATCCCTTTCTGAGGTCACACACTGAGATGGCAATAATTGTGGTCATTAATAATGTAACCGATGATGTCGTCTCTGACACAAATCTTTCATTATTGATAATGCAAACGTGATTTTTAATGCCTTGACTTAACCACTATTCTCTGTAAAATATTGCTAACACAAGGAAAGTAAGTGTAAGTAAGAAGACTAGCAATGGCATTGCTCTCACAGGTCATCATAAAGACGCAGGTAAGGTCATCCATGAGGTTCTCATATACGACGGATTCTGATTAATCAACAATGACATTTAGTATTGAAATATTCTGCATAATTATGATGGATTGTGTATTTGACCATTATCCGTGGCAACAAGTGCTCTAAACTGTAAGTTTAGTTTCTGTCTTGTATCACCAGTGTCTCTTATAATGAAATATGGGATTACATACAGTGATTTCAACATATATGCACAAAGGACATCTGAGGTGGACATCAGTCAGACAGGGTTATTAAATACTAACACTGTAGCAGTAAAGCATCTCCTCAAATCCCCTCATTGTTGTTCTATCTCATGACCCTGGCTTGTAGTCAAGACGGCAAGGTTTCTGCTGTCCTTGGTCCCTGTAAAATTTACGCCCATATAAAAAGGTAAATACCCTGCGAAGTCTTACTGATATAAGCTACTGATCGTCTCCCTATTACAGTTTTATGGACTGTGTAATTTAGATGGACCCAGCATGGCTTCCTAGAACTCCTTTTGCTCCTCCCAGTCCTCTGCGGAGTCTTTACAGATTGCTGATCTCAAATGCATTATCTCTTACAACACTACACACAGTTTATAGGAGGACATGCATGAAGTCTATTACTGTTTAATCTTAAATGAATGAATAACATTTCCTAGAATTTCCAACTGGGGTACAGATAGGGACTTTTAACTGTAGTGGATATATATTTATTAATCATGAGGTGTCTATTCCCTACAGGTGCATCTGAATTGTGATAAGAGGTCTTTATACAGCGGCATCCCGTGACTGTTTCAAAGCAATAGAGGGAAATGTTATGATTGCTGTTGTGAGAGCTATTAGATATGCAAGATACACCATTATCTAAAATAAAATTATAACTAGCATGAAAAGTTGATTGTTTAAAAGACCCACAGGTCACAGGTTTTGATATCCTTGACCTTAAGTTGGAAAAATAGCCAACTGAGTGTTCCTTTAACACATGACTTTTCCATAAATAATAATAATAATTATTATTATTAATTTATAAATTATATATATATATATATATATATATATATATATATATATATATATATATATATATATATATATATATAGATAGAATCCTTTTTGTTGCTAACTTTTGTTAACAATGCAAGAAAAAAATTGTGACTCAAATGAAATGAATAGAAGATAATATATTTAGTTTCATCTCTTCAGATCAACATTTCTTTAAAATCCTCTTGTCTCTGAACATTTTAGAAATGCAAGAAAATTTGTGGAAAGCACTATGCCGATGTTACACGTCCTGTAGAGGACAGATTGAAAAATGAGTTTTTAACTGAGTGATTAGTCAATAATGGTGGTCAGTCATTGACTGTTAGGCTGTCCATAATTGTCTCAAGCAGGAAACATTGTCTTCATTGTGTCTCATAAGACAACCGTCTCTCAAGACTCTCATGAGTAAAGGAGTCGATTTTCTCCCAAAAGCAAGGACAGAGTTTTCTCACATTTGAGACAGCACTACATAAAACTACACCTTAGCCTCCTTCAGGCCACAGCTGACCGTGCAGCAGTGACACTAGTGAACAGCTCAAGGAGACAACTTCCTTCATGGAAACAAGTTTTTTTACAAAAGGCACACACAATTCATAAATACACTGGATATTCTTTGAGGTTCAAACTACCAAAAACAATCTTAAGCAAAAGTAGTTTATTGTTTTACAATGATTGATCTGATTTGTATTGTACTGTAAATAAAAAAAAGTGTCAACGGTGAAAATAAATTATGTTTTAAGGACAGATATTCTTATGCAAGTAGTTGCAGATTTAGTTGAAGTCGGATTGTTTTTTAATTTTTCTGTTGTTGTTGTCTTTTTTTTTCAGTTGGGTTTTAAAACCTTATTTGAATTGCTAATATAGTTTTTGGCAAAAATACAATCTTAGTCAGACGAAACAAGCAAATCATTGAGTAACAAACTGAGGCTGTACGCTGCTGCTTATCTTTAAGCTGAGAGGCACTCACTTTATGCAGAGATGGTATCCTGCTGAGCTCACAATGTGCTGCAAATGCCAGATCTAATGCATTCTGCATCTGTGCCGCATACGACGTAACATTATGCTACTTGCCTCTCATGCTCTCCCTCCTTGTCATCCATTAAAGCTGTGAGGGGAACATCACTACTCGGGGAAGCATGTAGTGAAGATACCATATGTCAATAATAGAGCCTTTTTTTTTTTTTTTTTTTTGCATGTGACATGGCTATTTAAATATAAATATATAAACCCTGTACTTTTTAAACTCAATTTTAACTCAGTAACTCTGGGGTCCAGGTATACAGCACGATGGTTCTAGAGTGTTTATGGAAAATTCAAAAGAAAATGTTAATAGTACAAATGCTTAAAAAAAAAAAAAAAGTCTGAAAAGTGCTCCACATTATAATTTAATTGAAAGTGTTTATTTTCAGGTTTATATATAGGGCTGGGATAAATGATTATTTTTTAAACGATTAATCTAGTGATTCTTTTTTTGATGCATCGTTTAATCTAACGATTAATTTTTTCAGACCGATTCGATTTCGATTATCTACCCATCAATTGACTACTAACAATTTATACATGTTGATTTACATATTTGAATGAAAAAAAAAAAAAACATGAATTCCTTAACATTGCAATATATGTTTATTGCTCTTAAAATTAAAAAAATAAAAGACTGACTAAGAATGCATTACTTCGCACTTGTATAGAGATAGCATTCAATAAAACCTTGAAGCCTTGAAAACACATAGCTTACTGAAACAAGCTTACTGAACACAGGGCCTAGCTTACATTTAAAAAAGTTCTTCTTTCAGATGAAAATAACAACAACTTGATGTCTAGCATTCAATAAAAAAGGTCACCCAAAATACTTGTTTAGAGCAATTGAAAGAATACAGTAACCAATGTAAACTTGAGGGCTTAAAGCTAATACAGAGTGCTTTTCCACAAAAAAAAAACACTAACTAAAAAACAGTGGGAGCCAGCAGCCTATCATGGAGAAAAAAAAAAACCAGAATGCTCCACGTGAAACTTTGGTGTTTCGCCCTTTTTCTATCATGTTTAATGATTTTGATTAATACGCACAAGGGAGAGAGAGAGCAAGAAGCGCTCGTGTTGTTGGAAGACTGTGAGTGCGCACTCAGCCGGGGCTCTCTTGTACGCGCCCTGTCAGGCACAGCAGTCATTCTATTCTACATCACTCACCAATCAAATAAGGCTTTGACAGCCGCCAAAAAAAAAGATCAATGCAGAAATCCCCTGGATTGGTTATATAACGTTGGACAGAATGTTGATCCGGCCATCGCGTATATTCAGCGCACATAAGGTAAACGTTTTGCAAACGTTTTTTAGAGAAATAAAAACAGGTCGACGAATCGATGTGCATATTTTGCGTCTACGTATTTTTTGCGTCGACGTCATCGATGACCTCAACGCATTGTCCCAGCCCTACTCTAAATGTTATATAAACATAGGTAGAAAAAAAATACATTTACAGATATTTTAACAATCTGCTTTGGCTTCAGTATAATAACAAAACATTTCATTTAGCATTATTTAATCTTAAACAATTAGATAAAAATATTTATTTAAATAAATACTTTTATAACTTTGGCAACAAAAAGTTGAAAACCTGAATCAGTAGTTCTATTTTTTTCATTTTTTGTTTTCAGTTCAAACATTTGTTTGTTGTAAATATTCAACACAAACAAATAATAAATATTTATTGAACACCAAATCAGCATTTTCTAAGACTGGAGTAGCAGCTAAAATAAATTAAATTACATTACAAAACATTTGTAATAATATTTTGCAATATTACTGCTTTTATTGTATATTTGATCAAATAAATGCAGCCTTGAGCAAAGGACACTTACAAAAACATTTTAAGAATCTTATCGACCCCAAACATTTTAATTTTTAGTTTAATAGTGTGGTACAGTATAAGTCTTTAACTTATGCACTTACAAGTAACTCTGCTTTAAAGTTGCTTTCAAAATCCACCTTCAAAATGTCTCAGAATTTAAGGGGGAACGACTGTCTGGCAGTGTACATGGTTCATACAGTATGTGTACATGTTCCACCGAGAGAAAACGCATTATGCTTTCAATTGCGGATAGTATGAGCATTGAGATGTTGAAATGTTTCCCAAGACTCCTCAGGCCTATATTTGCAGGAATGCTCCATTATAAATGGCCGTGGTGTTCTAACGCTCCCCATGACCTGCCAAGGATAAAGAATCTGTTTACTGTAAATTGCACCCAACTCCCCCCCAAATACCATCTGCCACTTAGAAGGCCGCTGTGTTAGCGCTGGCTAAAAATAGACCTTCTGATTGGCTCCTAAAGGCAAAGAGGCCCACATCACCCAAAACGCTTCTGGATTTGATGGATAACCCGAAAGAACATTGGCATGGGGTCGCCCTCACTGAAGCCGCCTCCATCCAAATCACTTAGCTAATTTTGTTATCCGGGATGAACGGGAAAACAGAAGATAAGCGAATGACAGAAAGATAACTTTTTTTAATCTCTACAGCGCTCTCTAGGGTGGGTTTGCCGGTCCAGCCACCTGTAATTGGCTTATCCTGCCTTCTCTCCAACTCTTGTCACTGTGATTTGCCAGTTTGGTGATATGAGGAGACAGAAGTGCTGCTTCTGTGTCTCTTTGTGTTTGACTTTATGGGCTCTGGTAAAGTGTAACAGAGAGCAGAAATGCAGAGGGTGATTCAAACACCATGGCTCCCTGCAGTAATGGCACAAAACACACTGGCGTTTATGGGCGAAGTGAGAGCGCTGCAGTCTTCTTCTTATTTCCTACGAGACTCACTCCCCTACAACATCCATTTACACTCGTCATAATGACTATTTCAATAAATACCCAGATAAAGTCTGTAGGTGTAGCCGTGCTAGCAACTGAGTACTAAAGAAACTCATTATTTGCCAATCCATGCCATCTATGCTGCTACACCTCATCAAATTCCCTAGACATTATGGATAAAACCAAATGCACCATTCACGATGTCCAGAACAACGTATTTTCCCTTAATCGTGAAATAAAGCACATTAACCTCTGTCCAAAACAACACAACTTTAAACTAAGACGAACAAAATACTTTCAAGATAAATCAGACTCCTGCCGCATCTGTAATGGACTGCAGATGGCGGCCGTATCTTCGGCATGGAGATGTGTTTAAAGGTCACCAGTGGTTTTACAAGAGCCGTTAATGTTGCCGCTGCGTTTTAGTGAATTGGCCGATCTGTCAGAGAAGGGCTTGTTTATGAGTGCTTGGTTGCCCCCTCCTGTCCTGCAAGTGCACAGAGCTCATTCCAGCGGCCGTAAAAGTCCACAATTGCTCCGATTCATCAAAGAATTAGCAGGAATGTGACGGCTCTGCCGAGGTGCTCTTAACTGATCCAGGTGCAGATAGCAAGAGGGGGCACGTAAGGTGTTCAAATTAGCAGGAATCTTGACATGACAATAGCAGAAAATAGTACAGCAACACTGGATGATGAAACTAAGCACACTGGAAGATATACTGTAGCATAGATACTGTTCGGAAAAGTTTGGGATCAGTAATACTTGTTTTCCATTTGATGAATAAATACAGTAAACCTAACATTATGAAATATTATTGGAATTTTGTGTTCTGCTTGAATACATTTTAAAATGCAATTTCTGCGATGGAAAAGCTGAATTTTTAGCATTATTACTCCAGTCTTCAGTCACATGATCATTCAGAAATCATTATAATATGCTGCTTTGGCACTCAAGAAAAAAAAAACTGAGCAAACATTGAATTTTTTTGTGGAAAGTTTGCTAAATTGTTGCATGATTAAAAAAAAAAAAAAAACATCAAAAGAACTGAGGCGATTTGAAAAACAATCATTTTGTACTGTCACTTTAGATCAATTCAATGCATCCTTGATGAGTAAATGTATGACTGATATTATAATCAAACATATTACTGGCCTAGACACAAATTGAAAAGCTTGAGATAGAGAGAAATGTTTTTGGAGTACAGGAACACTCTGGCACTCTTCTAAAGTCAGTTTAACATCATTACTTTAAATAAAATCACAGCACGTAGTTCTTGTTCTAGTTACCTCCTTAGAAAGTCATGGTAAGCATTTTACTAAAAAGTACATTCACTTGTACCTTAAATAGGTTATTAATGTTTCCTAAATGTGTATTCTCAAAGGATTTGCATTAATGCACTAGCACAGTTCACTTCATTTAACAAAGTTATCCATAACCTGCAAACCAATTAAAGTTTGTTGTGTTTTTTTTTTTTTTAAATCTTAATCAACCTGTTGCACTGATATTTATCCATGGAAACAGCATTGGGCTTTCTGGTTGAAAATACTTTATTTGGAACAATAGCGCCCTCTCTTACAATCAGCTTGTTCACTAAAGGGCTCATTCACCTGAAAATGAAAATTCTGCCGTAATTTACTCTAAGTTGGTAGCCAAACAGTTTTGGTGACTGTATAACATATAATATTCTCAGATTTCTAAAAAAATATCTTGTGTTCGGCAGAAGAAAGTAAGTCATACTGTTTTGGAGCAGTGAGTAAATGATAAAAGAATTGTAATTGTTTTTTTTTTTTTCCGGATGAACTATCACTTAAATAATTTCACACAAGCAAATGTGCTGTTCCTACAGATTAACAGAAAATGTGTTAAACTGTGGGATACTGCATTGATAAAACTGTTCGATCTAAGCAACTGAGTACTCACATTTTAAATGAAAGTTACCAGATACAGTATTTTGTTTATTTTTCTAACAAAACCACAGCAGTACCAATGCGTTTCTCTCTAGTGGTGTTTGGTTCTTAAAGGAATCAGGGTTTTTGAATGAATCGTTTAAGTGAATGATTCAATGACTCACTCATAAAGATAGGGCATGTCCAAATACCCACAATTTGCAGTCTTGTCAACTTGAAAGCACATGCATGCAACAGAAAGTGTGTGCACAAAACACAATGCCAAACCACAGCAGTTAACCCCTTAACACACGCGAGACCTTTAGCTGAGATCTTGCCAGATGTCACAGAAACCTTTGCAACGTGAGTTACGAATAATATTTAGATATTGCATATGCTCCTATTGTTCTCTTAATTTGTAATTCGCTTTTATCCAAAGCGTCTGCTAAATGATTAATGTAAATATAATATATAATTTGGTAGTAAAACATAAAAGTGTGAATATGTGTATTTTGTACAGTGTTTGCAACTGCCTTTTATTGCTTAATTCAAAGCACCACAATCACAAAAGTGTGTAATCTGACTACTGAATAGACATTTCGAAGTTCATTTTAAAACTCAAATGTATTAAAATCGAATTTCTTTGCAAGACTATAAGTGTGTCTTACGCCCACCTGAACACTTGGGCCAAATGCGGGAAATATATCATGCAAGTAGACATAGTGTGGGTATTGGTTAAATAAATGAATCAACAACTCACTCATTAAGACCGTCCCTTGTCAACCTTACCAGCGTACCGATGTAACCTGCAGAAAGAATAACTAAAAAAATGTCTCCACTAATGAACAGACTGGCAGCCTGTCTAAAACAAACCCAGGAAAGCGAACTGTTTTATGGAGACGCGTTGAACTGAGTTAACATTACATGATGTATTATATTGCTAATAATAAGCTGGAGGTCATATGAGTGAGCAATATTTTTTAAATGAAAGCGGTGCTGTTCAGAGAAAGGGAGGCATATTTTGGCGGACTTGAAGCATTAGGATCCTCTGGAGCTCAGACGACTGTCTATCAGCATCTCATTGCAGTGGTGGGGCTTGTGTTGGATGATTCTGCTTGACTGGCACGCAAAGCCCATCAGTCTCACATCTGAATTGCCCACGATAAGGCTTCATTACCATAAGTTTATTTTCTCCTATTGAGGTGGGCTGTCTGAAACAAAGGCCAGTTGATTATTTCGCTTGATCATTGTACCATTCAAGGCGACCGATTGCAAACGGAAGGGAAACAATGGGTCTTTCCCAGAGGATCCCGGAGGCTGACATGCATACAGTAACAGGACTGGTGACACTGACGCGAGATCAGTACGGCCAGGCCTGACAGTACACCCATGGGACGCACAAGAGCTCAGAGACACTGGATCTGAGCCTGTCAAGGCTGTCTATGTGTTTGAATGGCTGCAGTCCACCGAGGGTTTTGCATTTCAGCAGTCCATCACTGTCAGACAATAGCAACGTATTTGGCTGCTGGACAACAATATGATTTGTATTATTTGTAATATTATTTGTTACTAATACACTTATGTGTATTGACAAGAAATGGGCGTTTTATGATCATTATACATCACATTAAATTGCCTCAAATTGTTATAAATGCTTTCCGAACTTGTCTTGAATGATGGTGCTTCCAATAGGTGTCTTAACCCTTAACTTAACTTACTGTAAGTGGTTAATACATGCATTTCTAAGACATCTAAATTATCAATGTGATCAAAACTTTGCCGAAAAACCTATTGCATACAATCTACTACATGCCTTCTGCCCCCTGACTGACAGTTTATACTTCATTAGCGAGTAAAAGACCTATTAGCATTATTCTAAATCTGTCCCACTTCAACTTTTGGTACATGTGACTTTTTGCTGAGTTATTTCTTTTTTATTAACTTTTACTTGTATATTGTTAGTAATATTCCAAGATACATTGGACTGCATATACTGTAAATAACCTTCCTTGATTATCTGCTTTTACAAAAAAAAAATAAAAAAAAATAATAATAATTATTATTATTATTATTATTATTATTATTATTATTATTATTATTATATTAATTATATATATATATATATATATATATATATATATATATATATATATATATATTATGCAAGTACTCTGCTATGCTGTTCAGAGTTTAAACTTATTTTTTATTTTATCTTTTTTTTTTTTTTTGCTTCATATTCTCACTGTATCATATAGGTCACAAAAGCACGATCAATCAAATATGATACAAAGTTTAATACAAATGCAAACTTTTTTTTTTTTGAGGTTCGAATGGTTTCAAACCGTTTAATTCACAAGGCTAACTATCTTAAACAGCAATATTTGCTTGGTAAAGCAGCTTTAACCTAGTGTTGCTAGTCAAGAGAACACTCGCTAGTCTAGCAGCTTGGTCTAAACTGGCCTTTTTAAAGGTCTGCTTGAAAAGGGTTCAGTCCAAATGATTAATATAACCAATTCTAAGCAATGCTTTCATGGTAGAATGTTGGACCAGAGCTGTATATGCATAGAGGATTATGGTACATGAAAATGGGCTTTGAATGGTACAATAGCAACACAACTAAGAAGGAGAGAAAACGTGGGATTACATGTTGTTTTCTGCCCCTTAATGTGATTTTCTTAATGACAGTTTTACCTTTTTATGCACTTCAGTGAGGACAGTGGCGAGGTTGAGATTAGAGAGAATGCATTTTGCCCCAAAAGCCGATTAGCCTGATTTGAAACAGAGCCAAATTGAGTCTATTCTATTCTCATTCACAAAGACTGGGCAACAAAACGTTAAATATTCAGAGCAAGGCTTTGTGTTACCTAACGTTCTGTGTCTGTTTCCATATTACAGTTGAGCAGATTGTCATAAACCCTCAATACATTCAATGCCTTTAAAGGGAAATCATTAAAAGATGTAGGCTACACTATGGATGGTGGAATTCCATTTGCATTTACAAAACTTAAATTATAAAAGGGAATTTGGTGCCAATTAAACATTTAGCCTCAGTTAGGTGCTTAGAGGTTACCCTTTTTTTAATTCTCTCAAACAATGTAGAATTTGAATTCTGTTGATCTTGACTGCCATCTGGTGGTTTTGCAGGAACACTTTACTCAAATTCTAGGCACTGTTAAACTTCCAGGTAGTTCTACACAGTAAGGTCTGACATCTCTGCGTACTTTGAAATGAAAATATAGTTCTAGGTAGGTCGGAAATAGCCTGGAGATATATTTTGGGTCAAAATGCCGTAGTAGTCTTGTCTTATTTGGTTCAGAGTGTCACCAAATGAGCCTCAGACCCTCACATTTCCTTCTTGTTTCACAACTGATGCCACATTCTGTGTGCAACACCACTATTATTGTTTGGATATAGCCCTGACCACTGACCACCAAACGTAAATACAGTGCATAGGTAGTTAGGCTACCTAAATTTGCCTGGAAATGATAGAGGAACACCCTCTTTCTCCATTTTTCCAGAAGAATGGCAACACTTGAAAAGCTAATGTTTTGATTTCACAGTAGCCTAGGCCCACAGCTAAATGAGTAGTTCATTGTGTTGTGAAGCACAAGACGTCGTTATAGCAAAGAGGAGAAATGGAGAAGAGATGGACAGAGATAACCGACAGCTGAAGCTAAATGGCAGTATTTTAAAAGACTTCTACTCCAAAGTACTCCATGATTCTTATCAGGAAAAAGTGATTAAAAAGCCTACATTTGAAAGCCAAATGGACGACAAACTCTTACCTTCTTCTACTAATTTCCAACCGACAGAATGTGTCCTGCCCCCTGGTGGTTCTTCTTGCAATAGCAACTATTGAATTTAACTCTGCAGAGCAAAAGTGGGTGTCTATGACATTGTGGGTGTTTTAAAACTGCTGGGTGTTTCTAAATCATGCAATCAAAATGATCCCCTTTACTCAACCCAACCCCTAAACCTACCGTCACAATGACGTCAATAATCAGGTATCATGGTTTTATGAAACCCTGATCATGTAACTCCCATTACTTTCCGGCAGAGACCTATCCTTGAATTTTCAATTCTAAAGCTAAAACTAAAGCTACCTACACTATGTGGACAAAAGTATTGGGACACTCCCTTCTTTAGAACTGAAAAGGGCTCTTCCAAAACAGTGGCAACAAAGATGGAAAGATAATTTATGTATTTAAAAAATTGCATTTCCATCTCTGTTGCATGTTTTGAAAATGTCTAAAATGACTGTTACCCATAAATACAAGTCACTGTTGTTGTTTTTTTCTTTAGTTTTTGGCTCAAGGTCTGCATTTAAAGTCACAACAGAGGCATTAGGACTCTGCTTTCTGCAGACCAGTCAAATTCTTCCTCAGTCATTTCTTTTTTAACCTTATCTTATAGTTACTGTCATGTTAGAATTAAAAAAATAAAAATAAATGTCCTGTCTAAACTGTTGCCATAAAATTAGAAACAGTTCACTAGAATGTCATTATATGCTTTAATATTAGATTTTTTAATCTTGGAACTTCCTAAAGTAGTCAACCCTGTTCATTAGAAGGGGGTGCCCTAGTACTTTTGTCCATAAACAAATGATGGACAAATTCTCCACACAGGCAATCACTGCTCTTACTAAAACACTTCATTCACTAATTAACATTCTAACATAAAAAGTTGAATGAGTATATTCCACACCTCCCAAAGAGTTTTTTTTTTTTTTTTAGTGTGTGGATGATGATTGTTATTTTATTAATTAATTGCATTTGTGCCACTAAAGAAAATGCACCATATAAAATCACATTGCAATGCTTAATTGCTGTCGAGATGTTTATTTATCATCTTATTTCACATTCAAGCCTTTGTAATATATTTCTAAAAAGGAACTTCGCAAGTAACCGACATACTGTATCTACACATCCACCGTGAGCCACAATGATGGGATCACTTCAGCATAACAGAAACTTACATGAAGTTACATCTTCTCATGTGAGAGTTCATAGAGGAAGAATCTTCAAGACCTCCACAACGTAATGTGGCCAAGATGATGTTTTAGCACCGTTTCACCTAAATTATTGATGAAAACCATTACACAGCTGTTGGAGTCTCTTCCTTGAGTCTGCAAGCGTGTGTGAAAACAAGCCCTCCATATTCCAAAAAGGAAACATTTGATGCATATTAAGAAAACAGCGGTTTTAACATTTATCTCTAGCTTAAAACAAAAGCATTTATTTTATGTATTGAATGAAATGAAATGTATACGTAGCAGTTGCATTTTATAGAAGACCTCTAGAATGATTGCTTCTCTACAGATTACCGGTGTGCCAAAATTGTAAATCTAATTTTAAACAGGACCCCAGATTGCTTTACAAAGAGCACTACATCATTCTTTAAATGACCCGATACTAATCACTCAAACCGGACAGATACATTCAAGTGGAAGGTTGAAAACTGAAAGCAGATGCACTGACGAGATGAATTTAATCAACAGCAATACTTTTCAGCCCATACAGTCTGACTTCAGTGTGAACGTCTAATGATTGCGGTTTTGGAATGTCTAGCATGCACACAGAGTGATTGTTGTCTAATAATCAAACTTTCTCCATGAACGATTCATGCATACAAGCTGCTATGGCAAAGTGCCATTATCGCAATAGTTTTAAATTAAAGATAAAACCTTAAGACCATATACAGAGGGTAATGTCTCGTTATATCACAAACATGGTTCACATGTGCCTAATTATGAAATAGGAATGGTACCATTTAATCAGTTAATAAACAAACCAAACATTCAAAACCTAAAAAATGCAGTGCAGTTTAAAATTTAACAAACAAGCAACAAATGTTGTGATACAAACAACCACTGTACATAACTGATGATCACTTATTGGCCAGTAGAGGACAGTGATGTGCAAGACCACAATGACTGAGTGGTTTCAACCCACATATTCACCAAGGTATAAAAAGCATCAGTAATAATAATAGCAAACACATTTTTTTTCACATTCAGGTCTACAGTAAAACCAGCAACCAAATATTGTAGAATGTTGAGAAGCCTGGAGCAGTGAACTTCTTTACAAATCACTGTCATTAAGAAAAAAGAACGCTTCCTGGGTAGAACATTTCGAGTCTCTGTGGCTATGACCTGAAAATAAACACAAAAGCCCAGACATGTTTAATGCATGTACATACAACTGTTTAACCCTGAACAAATACACAAACCAGTCTAAGATTGATTTCTGGTCTTGTTGGTATCCAAGCCAGGCTAGCTGCTGTAAGTGCCCTTAAATAGACTAAACCTGTCTGAAACCAGTAAAACAGACCAGCAAACCATCCAAGGCTGTTTATCAGCCGTTTCAAAGGGATCCTAGCTTCTTCTTTTCACATGCTCTAGTTTAAAATAAGATGGTTGCATTTGGTTACTTCAGAAGCAGGTGTTAGGTTCAAACACATGGACTTTGAATGAACTTCACACAGTGGCCATGGTAAACTGCTCTCCGGGCAGCAGTCAGAATGAAACATTCATTTGGTCTCGGTCCAAACTGCAGCCTCAGTGTCCCAAAATGTTGTTCTCTCCGCCAGAGGCGACCCTGCACTCAGTAACGAGGAGAAAAGCAGTGCACAATACAATCAATGGTGCCATTATACTCTTGAGGTCAAACCGCAATGCTGTGAAACGACAAACAGCAGCACGGATCCATCTAGAACGGACTGTTCTAAAGATCTGTGCCGACTGCTGAGCGTTAATAAATCTTTGGCTGAATGTGAATGTCCTGCTATGAGATGGATGCGGAACCCTCATCCCCCAAGTCTTTATTTCTCCTGAGTTGAGAGCGAATGTGACAGAAAGCAAATTCAAAGTGGCTTAGTTGTACCCTGTGCGTTAGAAAGTCGACCATACAAGAGTATCATTGCCGAACCTGATAGCACAGACACAAAATGGACATTTTCCTCAGCAGTATCAAAGTTTAAGATACTTACGGTCTTAAATGGCTTCTAGCTGTACATTTATGACTGCAAACATGCTTATGATGAGACATAGACTGTTATACACACACACACATATATAGATATATATATGATAAAAGTGTTGAAGACATGAAACAAGCTTTGTTAACTGAAACTAAAGATGCTGCCGCATTAGCGTGATTTTGGCGAAAAGCTGTGGGCAAAAAGAGCAATTGTATATCATCAACAGTGAAGTGTGAAGCACAGCTCACACAGAAGTCACACCAAGCAGGTTCCTGTTGGTCAGCGTGGCAAATTCACAAGCAAAATCTGCAAAGGGAACTCAATCGCCCACAAACTCCAGATTCCTAACCAGATTTTGCATGTGAAAATTTGCCTAGAAACGCTAAATGTGCTCGCATCTTAAAGCGGATCAGAGAGAGAACAGAAAACCAAATCTTCAAGCGGATGCAGCAAAAACACATCAATCTAAAACCTCAAAGCTGACATTCGGCTGAGAGGCGAATACACAGTCTACATGGCGAATGACACTTCTGTTCTCTCTCTGAGTATGGGACTGTTTGAAGGAAAGCATGAGAATCTGGCTCTGAGAATGAGGGAGGTAGAGACTTCATCTAATCGACTCCCCAAAGTGTTAGCTCCTACAATCTGTTCCCCTTCTGCTGTCAGTCAGTCGTGGTGCCAACCGAGCCCAACCAATACAGACACGCTGTCCCACTCTCTTTCTCTCTATGACATCACTTCCACACGTGCGACCCGAGCATTGGATTTGAACCGGGAGCAGCCGCCCCTCCCATGGGCTGCCCGTATCCCATCATGTTACTGGCACCGTAGAAATTGATTCCCGCCATGTGTTGAGTCATCTGTGAGAGAGACAACAGAAACGGTTATTACAGGCAATTAACAGAAAACAACAATAACACTGCCATTTGGTAGATTTCATTTCGTTCTCCTTCATGTTGTTCCAGTGGAACACCAAAAGAGAAACCCTATACCAGTTGTTTTTGTCAATACAGAACAATTAACGGGGACTGAAGCTTTCAAGGAAGCCCTCATGTTCCACAGGGAACTAGGAGACATAAAGAAAAGAGTGAAAAAAAGTCTCAGAAATGCATTGTAAAAGAGCATCTGCATCTCCATGAGCCACACAACAGCTTCATTTGAGGAACAGATGACATTTAAATGACTATTAACTCAAAAAGTATGTTAACATTTATATGAGTAAGAACAATAATGCTCAAAAATTGGGTGTTTGACTTTTTTTCTTCATATTTGACAGAAGTCTCATGCTCACTAAGGCTGCAATTATCATCATTTATAAATACAGTAAAACTAAGTATTATTTTGTGGAATATTATTACAATTGCTGTGTATTTTAACCTTTTAAATCATTCCTGTGATGGGAAAGCTGTGCTCAAAAAACATTTCATATTATTCTCAATTGAAAACTACGGTCTACATTCATGATAAATACATGGGAAAAAACTAAATCAAACAAAAAAATAAACAGCACATTCAGTACAGTCCACAGAAGAAAGTAAGTCATACATGACTGGAACAACATGAGGGTGAGTAAATGATGATTGAAACCTAATTAGAAATTTGAAAACGGGTGTTCGTGCAGTAACCAACCCAAAAATGGATTTGAGTTAAACATACATAAAAATGTGTTGGGCTACCACTGTGAACAAAGCGTAGAATATTTGCTGTTTCAAGTCAGCGTGGTAATTGTGATTTCAGAGCTTGTCACCTGGCTGATGTTCCACTGCAGCTGTTGGGCCTGCTGTGCTCCATATGCCTGCGGAGGAACTGCTGCCACGCTTCCCATCATCCCGTTCTGCATTCCCATTACGCCCCCCTGCACCCCTGCCATGTACGGAGGTGCAGCTGCCACTCCGGTGTGCGGCATGACACCTGCCTGTCCCAGTATGTTCATCTGTGGAGCCATCATAGGCCCCATCACGCCCTGCTGGGCACCCAGGGCCTGGTATTGGCCGTATCCTGCAGCAGGGACATAGCCCATCTGGGGTGCTCCCATGTACATGCCAGCTAAAACAGAAACAGATAAACATGCATAAACAGCACAAAGGGACAGAAACCATTTCAAATATGCCTTCAGCCTGAATCTAATCTCACCATGAGCAGCCATGTTTGTTTGTGGTGCTGTACTGCTATACAGGGACAAGATTGAGTCCTTAGACATCTTTTTTCCGCTGTCCTCACTTTTGGAGGGAGGATCCAGAAACAGGCTGAGGTTTTCGGGCGCTGATGCTGCTACACGTCCGGTAGGCATGGATCCTGAGCTAGGCTACAGTGGAGAACAAAAAAAAAAAAAAAAACTTAAACTACTTGGTTGCATTATATGCATGAAACACTCAAATGATAGTTAAAGGACAGTGAGAATGACATGAAAACTCTGGGCTGTTTGAGAACCTTTACCGTGCTCCTGGAGGAGTTTGAGGTGCTGACGGCAGCAGGCAGAGAGCTGAAGAGGTCGAGGGCGGGACTGAGTTCAGTACTCGGTTTGCCATTGGACACGGTAGCTTGAGGAGCAGGGGCATCTGAGAAAGAATGTTTTTTAACACCAGGCATCTAGATTGTGATTGTACTGATGTGTATGGTGTGTTTGTTAGCTTCTTACCTAGTCCTAGTAAGTCATTAACGGACTGTGACTGCTTTGGACTGTTTTTGAATGGTTGTGACTCGTCTTTTTTCTAAAAGACAAACAAACATCATCATGTGTTAACGATGGAAACACCATTTTGTTATTTAAATGAGAGTCGTTCAGTCAAGATGTCAATTTGAAAGTCAATTTGGAAGGCTCCTTTAGAAATTTCTACTGGGATTTTAAAATGAACATGTTTTGTGGTTGTGTTCAGTTTATGTATATGGGTATGCAGTGTATGGTTAGAACAAAGCATGAACGTCTCTTCCAATATTATTAACCACAATTGTACTCGGAAATCAAATACTGCTATTCTAAAAACCCAAATAGGAATTCCTAAAGGAATGCATTTTCAATTATTATTTGTATAGTTTATTATAATAAAAATAATACAATTAAAATAAGTTCACAAATGCAGAAACCCACCAGCTTCATCTTTTCAAAAACAACAGGAGCCTCTTTCGTCACTGTCTCACTCTTTTCTTTCTGACAATGTAAAGAAAACTAATTTGATTATTTTACAAAATCAATTTCTAATTACAATTTTTAATTACAACATTTCAGGACTTACCCTGAAGGACTGGATGTCAATGCATTTATCCATATATTTCTTCTTATCATATTTGTCACGGATAAAAATCTCAGCCGCTCTGTAAGGTGTAGCTTAAGGAAACCTTTAACAGGAGGGGAGAAGAAGCTTTAACGTTGCACACACACACACACACACACACACACACACACACACACACACACACTGTATATACAGTCAGTGTTAAAGGATACTGGTCTGTCTCAGGGCGCTGGAAGCACTTTGGTAAAAAGGCCTCGTATAGTCGCCGAGCTTTGGCATTCCCCATCTCCTGAACAGACTGAGCACAACAGAAACTCATCCATATCAATCAGCCATACACACAGATCACACATAAAAGCAGAAACCTTGATCCACAAAGCTTACCTGTATCTGCTCATGAGTCCACTGGTCCAGGTTTACAGATTTAACTCGTGATATGTGAACGCCAAGATTCCGATGGATTCCCGCACAGCGGATACAAATGAAGATTCCAAGATTCCAGGAAGCCCATCTGGGACCTGATGGGCAAAGAAAACTACAGTTTAATCTATTTTTAATGATAAAAATAGTCTAATTAATACTGAAATTCAGGAATTTAATTCAAAAGATCATTACATCTTAAAGAACTTAAACTTTTATCAGTCATTGTAGAAGAGCGATTAATTTCCCGGAATGCTCTAATTTATTCAAAAAGTTCTTTGTCACAAAAATTTGACACCAACATTAATTTTTGCAGATGGTGTCACATATCCTTTAAAATTCAACAGGTTCCCCTTCCGGTCATTCCAATACAACTTCCTATGGGGTGTGGCCAATTCAATTGAAATGCCATTCTGTCGATTGAAAGTGAGCCAGTTCTCAAAATCTGAATTCAGCCCAACCCTGACTGAAGCCATTTAATGAGTCAGTGAAGGAGAGAATGGACAGAAAAACACAGACAGAAGGGAGCGGGAGATAGAGGGAGCCTGCTGAGGAGTGATATTTACATTCTCCTGCTTGGCATTAGAAGAGAAAATAAGCAGCTTCACACACAGCAATGACTAATCCAGTTTGGGCAGTCATGTGGACACACTGGCACAACGCTGATAACACACACCCACCAGCCCCTGCAGCATCTGTAGTCCTTCCCGCTGCTCTTAAATCACAGGTGTATGAAGACACACAGTCATGATAAAGCCCACACTACCTTCAACAAACTCATCTGAATCAGAACCATGCCTCAAGGTGCATATATACGTGCTGTTATCACCATTTTTTTCTACTTCAAACACGTTATGTAACTGTACTCTCTCGAGACATGAGCAAGCTTCAAAGACGATGGCTAAGACAAACATTGAGCTTTTCTTCTGACGCGATATCAGTTTTGGCCAGTAGGTGGCAGGACTACATTAAGTTACAGTTCTGGCTGGTCTCCTGATGTGATGTCACAGAGGATTGTTGTGGCAACAGTTCTGCTTAATTGCTTAGAGTTCTCTGGAACAAGCCCACAGCCTTCTGGGACGGTCATACCTGCTGTTCACACAGCGCACCTGCTGTGCTTATATTCATCTGAGTGGATCTAATCTGACGCATAATAGACAGTTTGCCTCTAACCTTGAGTAAGCATCAATACGACACGCCCATGGGCCGTCCGCTGACAGTCTCGTGCGTACTGCATACAGAACTCAAAAGCACTTTTAAAAATAACAAACTCCTATCAGATTCTGAGGGTTGTG
The DNA here is from genome assembly GCF_003368295.1 of Carassius auratus. Taxonomy (NCBI): domain Eukaryota; kingdom Metazoa; phylum Chordata; class Actinopteri; order Cypriniformes; family Cyprinidae; genus Carassius; species Carassius auratus. The sequence goes on along the minus strand of NC_039261.1, from coordinate 10,141,792 downwards.
TGGAAGTAACTGGATTTGACAAAGTTTGCTTTGCATTAAATCTTTGGGAAAAAATAATAATATTTTGAGTAGGAAAAGAAACAGAATCATTTTAACGATTCTGTTTGTTCAGCAATTCTATGGAATGATTCTTTTAGTAGTTTTATTAGAAAAAATAAACAACATAGTTTTATTTAGTAAGAATGAATTAAATTCATCGAAAGAAAGAGTAAAAACTTTCATATTTCTAAAAATTTTATATTTTAGTAATTAGCATTATAATATTTATTTTTTTAAATTCTGTTCTTTTGAACTTCCTATTCATCAAAAATAATGTTTTAAAAATGTACAATAGTTTCCACCCAAAATGTTAACCAGCACAACTGTTTCCAATAATAATAATAATAATAATAATAATAATAATAATAATAATAATAATAATAATGTGTCTTTGCACCAAATCAGCATATTAATGTTTTCTGAAAGATTGTGTTATACTGAAGATGTAGTAGCTTCTGAAAATTACATTTTGCCATCACAGGAATATATTAAATATATTAAAGTAGAAAACTGTTATTATTAATTATATATATATAATGTTATAATATTAACAATAATGTGTTACACTATTTTCAGGTGTCCTTGTTACAGTGTAATTATATATTTAAGTACTGGGCAATATTATTTAACTACTTGCATTTAGTATATGGTTAGGGTTATGCTTGCATGTATATGCATAATTAAGTGTTTTTTAAATAGTAAGTACATGTAAAGTGTAACAAGGACACCTTAAATTAAGTGGTATTTAAATATTTTTGAACAGCAAACAATATGATAGCATATTTTATTCATGAATATCTGTAAAATATTACTGAAAAAAACAGTGTATATTTTTGTCTACATATTATGAATATAGTAAGTGATTCAATGAAAAAGATTCAACTCATGAGAGTCATTTGTTTAGGAAATTGACTATATTGGTTGAATCAATTGAAAAGAACCTTAAAAATAAAAAATAAATTAAATATTCACAAACAGGACTGCAAGATGAATTTTCTAAGTTATATATGTGAAATAAGTTCTTCAAATAAATGAACTAACAAAAGCACCACTGGACTTCTGATTGGGCCATATAACTAACAAACATACATCCATTTATTTATTGCACTATTCTATTATTGTGCTGTTATCTGATGCTATTTCAGATGCACTCACTCCTAAACAGCACATAAAACAAATAAACTGTGGATGGGAGCTTTAAATGTCATTCAGATGGTCTCTTCCTGTTTAAGTGGGCGGAAGTGGACCAGTCTGTATTCTGGAAATCAATGGAGAGGCTAAAAGCGAGACCATCTAACCTTGTTTGTTTTCAGTTTCTTTGTACCAGAAAAAGCTGGGAAAGCCAAAATCCAATCATGAAATCGGAGCTCTGATATTTATTCCGCTATAAATGTGTTGATTTGGCCCTTAGAGGAGCACCAGGGCTTGGGTTTACGTCTGCAGTATGCTCACGGTCATCTGAGATTTGGCACAGGCTCTAATGTGAGATGGCCCTGTGCCAGAGGAAAGGGATATTCCCAACGGGACGCATGCTGGTTCACTGCAGCTGTATAAAACACAATTTTGATGAGCTCTTGTGTGCTGTGGGCCTCTTTAGATTACCTATTCATCCTCCACCTACAAATATTCCTCCTCTCTCTCTGTCTCCCGCTGAACCCTGCATGGCTAAGGGGTAATCAGCTTGAGCGGTATTACTGGAGGACGTCAGCTCAAGCACAGAGAGAGAGAGAGAGAGTGTTTTCATGTGCGTTTCATGACTGAAGAACATGTGCGGCTGTGATAAACAGACATGTGGAGTCAGGCAGGTTTCAGGGTGAAGCACAAAAGAGATGCAGAACTGAACAGATAGATTCGCACAAGCAGATCACACTTATTAGTGTGTTAGAGCGAGAGTCTGAGAAAGGACACACGCCAAGCCACCTGTTTACTAGTGGTACTTGCTAAGCCAAACTTCACCATGCTTGTACTCACAGTTTGGGATTTGAACCCAGTGGGAAAATAGACAAGATTCCTTGAATAGGCAGCTTATAGATGAGATGTGTGTTGTTTTCTTTATAATTATTTATTTTTTTTATTTTTTTTTGGTAGGCACAATAGTACAGAGGCAATGCAAGGCAAGTTTATTTGTATAGCACATTTCATACACAATGGTAATTCAAGTGCTTTACATAAAAGCAAGTAAAATAATCATTAAAAATAAGTGAATTTAAAACAGTTAAGAATAGAAAATGATTATATATAAAATCGAGTGCAAGGTAGCACAGTGCTTATTCAATAAATGCACAGCTAAACAGATGAGTTTTAAGTCTGGAATTAAACGTGACTAATGTTTTAACACATCTGATATCTTCTGGAAGCTGGTTCTAACTGTGAAGGGCATAATAGCTAAAAGCGGACTCCCCTTGTTTTGTGTATTTCTAACTGACTCGATCCTAATGATCTGAGTGGATCCTGTGTGGAATGAGCATCACAGCTCAATATTCCCTAAATTACCACAACAAGAATCTTCTGTTTTATTAAACAGTGTCCAGTAGCTGGCTAACACAGACAAGATTTTATCCCCATATATTTGTTGATAAATACAGGACAAGTATATAAATAAATATATATACATGAAATAGAAAACATTATGTACTTTAAATAAATTTTTAACCGGCAGCCATATCACCCTGGAGCGCAAACCGGTTGGCCACTGAAGTTAAGCAGAGCTGAGCCTGGTCAGTACTTGGATGGGAGACCTCCTGGGAAAACTAGGTTGCTGCTGGAAGAGGTGCTAGTGAGGCCAGCAGGGGGTGTGTGGGTCCTAGCATCCCAGTGTAGTGATGGGGACACTATACTGTCAACAAGCACCATCCTTCGGATGAGACGTTAAACCGAGGTCCTGACTCTCTGTGGTCAGTAAAAATACCAGGATGTCTTTCGAAAACAGTAGAGGTGTGACCTCGGCATCCTGGCTAAATTCGCCCATTGGCCTCTGACCATCATGTCCTCCCAACAATTCCCACATCCACTCTGTCTCCTCTCCACCAGTAAGCTGGAGTGTGGTGGGCGTTCTGGCGCACTATGGCTGCCGTCACATCATCCAGGTGGATGCTGCACACTGGTGGTGGATGAGGAGATACCCCGACAATGTAAAGTGCTTTGAGTGCCTAGAAAAGCGCTATATAAATGTAAGGAATTATTAATTATTATTATTATTATTATTTTTATTATTATTATTATTATTATATTTAACATATGAATATTATGGGACCAAATTAAATTATATATTCTGCATTCTTACTAATTTTATACATTTATTACAAATAATCATATTTACACACTACTTTTTTATTTTTAATGTAACAAAAAAGTATCTTATGCTAACCGAGCCTGTGTTTATTTATTTAAAATAACAGCAATCGCGTAAAATATTATCATAAAATTACAAATAATCGTTTTTGGTTTTATTATATTTACATTTATATGTAATTTATTCCTGTGATGAATTTTCACCAGCCTTTACTCCAGTCTTCTATTATTGTCACACGATCCTTCAGAAATTATTCTAATAGGCTGATTTGCTGCTCAAGAAATTTTATTATTGTTATTTTCATCAATGGAGATTTTTTAAATGTATTAGAAAATTACATGAAGTATTCTTTGACAAATAAAAAGTTCAAAAGAAAAACTTTTTTTTATATTTCTTTTTGTCCCTAAACCTTTGAACGGTACTGTATAGTGTAAAATGTTGCTAAAATGGTATGTACTGTAGGCAGATCAAATCAGAGCTACTGACAGACACCGTTTTTAATATGGAGCCCTGCATTTCCTTGACACAGACAACTGTTGATCTACAAGAAAGAGTGAACATCTTCCCTCCAGCTCGACAGGAGTCTTTTGTACAGTGTCTGTGTGGAAATGTACAGGGCCGCAAAGCTGTCGTAATGTTGCTGTTAAAGTTACATTAAGATGCTGTGATCTACAATGTGTTCTTCTGACAGACAGCACTCTAGTCTGCCAAAAGAGGGATGCAACAACACACACACGCGGGAGCGCTCCTGAACCAAACAACAAGAAAGAAGAAACAGAAAACATGGACTTTGGTTGGCCCTGCTGTCAGAGGATGTGTACCAAACAAACATGGGGCCTAACACACAGATAGTGGACATTCTCTTGAATACATAGAAACTAGACAGACCTGTTCAGGATGCATTAGATGCATTAGTCTCACATCTCAAAACAAGAATCTGAGAAGCTCTAAATGGATCGGCACTAAGAAAAGCATTATGGGGGAATCACAGACCGGGCTGTGAACTAAAGACCCAGTTTCTCCAAATGGCTTGAGGGATTGCTGGTCTGTAACGCTGCCAGTTTTTCTGGGAACCTCAGGGCTTCTCCTATCGCAAAATAACCAGAGGACATGAACTGACTCTGGCACTCTCAGAGCAGATGGGCTTCTTGTTTTATTCAGGATAAAAATTCATTGAAGACAGGCCTTGTTCTTAATTATGTAGACATGAAGTCTGCAGTCTGACTCTCATGCTAATCTCCAAAACCGACGGGACACTTGGAGAACGGGGCCGGTTGTAGCCCTGTTATGATGTCTCTCATTAATTGTAGGACGTCTGCAACACCTAAATATACAACATTACTAACACCAGTCTTTGAACCAAGTGTTAACTCCATATACCAAATACCATTTTATAAGTGTGCCAAAGCAGTGACCACACAGGTCAGACCCTGGGAATGTGCAGACTACAGGAACTAAAGTTCACATTTCCAGACGCTCTATTTAAATGAGGGCTGCCAAAGGCAATGTGTTATCTTGTCAAAATCATGAATGTGACTGCAAACATTATTGTGGTCCGAAATAACTGATGCAGATTCTAAAGAAGCCTGCATATACTTCTCCTATAATTTATATATTCATCCTAATTTTCTGAAGATAGATCATATTAAAGGAATAGTTTAATAATTTTTTAGTGCCAAAGGGAAAACCAAAAAAGAAAATCACCCTCATAATTTAACATGTTGTTCCAAACCTGTATGAGTTTCTGTCTTCTGTTGAACACACGCAAAAAAAAAAAAAAGACATTTCGAAGAACCAAAATGATGACAGCATCTTCTTTGGATATTCTTTTAACATTAAAAGTTCGTTGCGTATTTACTTTAATTTCTTGATTGTTTATTTAGCCTCTTAACCAATGTTCCTGGGGTTGCACTTTATTTTACAGCACGTGTACTAACATGTAATTATAGTGTACTTACAGTGTATTTATCTAAGAAAGTTCTGGTAACACAAGGTAACTACAATGGGGTAGGGTTAGATTTAGGGGTAGGTTCAGGGTTAGTACCTAGTTATTACATAGTTATTGTAATTACTATAATAAGTACATAGTATGTACATGAGGAACAGGACTGTAAAATAAAGTGCTACCGTTCCTGGACTGTAGAGAGTACTAAATACTTACAGTGAAGTGAAGAGCATCATGTGGCAACCATGTGAATAAAAGCCTTTCATTCATTCCTGAGTTGTGCATCAGCTTCTAGAAATAACAACTGTATAACTCAAAACTAAATGTTACAAAGAGATAGTGATGCTTCTAGCACATGATGCACGGAATCAACATCTGATATAGCCTATTAAAAATGATCAGAAACATCAAAGAAATGTCTTTGCAAATACATTCAAATGGTATCCTTGTATGTTCTTGTTTATTAGATGCCATTACAACCATTTTCTCACTGGTCTCATTTTCTCACAACAACTAGTTTGTTTAGTTCATGAATTTAGAGCTAAGAGTTGCTGAATGCATCACAGTAGAGAATATACATTTTTACAGAACTCAGAAAACGTACCAATTAATTCAATTCACTGCAGTTTCCAGCTAAAATGGCCACTAGTGACAGTAAAACACTTAACATTTTTTACTATTACAACAATTTGTAATTATAGTTCTGATTATTTTGTGTGGTTTCTTTCCCAATAAAACACATAACCAACTCCATTTGATTGGCTTTTCTGAAGTAAAATTGCTCGGGAGCTCACCTAGTACAGCACAAGCCACGATAAAAGAGGTCAAACACTTATGAAAGCAAGCTGAAACAACATGGCGAATATGTTTTTATCTCAAGTTTGCTTTTGTTAACACTTGGTTATGTTGGGTTTGAGGTGCTATGCATTTTGTGTTATTTTCAAATGCGAAATATCATTCTAGTGACAATTTACATCTAGTGAGGTTGAACATTTTATTTTGAAAGCGTAGCAAAATGCAAAAGCAAAAAAATTTGAAGACAAAGACACATTTTTCCAATGAGCCCGTGTTGGAACAGAAGTACACTGGCTCCTCGGTGAGAGACTGAAAGGGTCTATAAGGGACAGCCATCGTGTCCTCCAGCATCACATCCTCATTCCACTCCAGCCTCCACAGCGATATCTCCATGACAACGGCAGAACAAGAGAATGCAAATGAGCCTCATACCAAGGTGTTCTGGGAGAAAAAGTCACATGTGAAACCACTTCCGCTCTTTGATTTCCGTTTCATTCAGCTGTTTAAACAAAGACTGTCTCCCACATACAAGCAAACTGCCACTAAACAACGAAATAAAGGAACTGAAAGGACCACACACACCATGAGAAAGGATGTAAGTGTAAACGATGACAGACATGAAGATAAGAAACAGTCCTTTAATGAGAGATGCACACAGTTCCAGCTGTTCCAGCAGCTCAACGAATCCATCGTTAAATGCCGGCATCAGTTGAACTCTAGAGATTATTATATCCAGGGGTGCACATAATCTCATAAGAGAACCTGGAGATTTGGTTTGGTCCTCACACTGCATATAGAGACCCATTAAATGCTACAATAAAAAATGAATTAATAATAGTTATAATATTATTACACTTTATTTAGTTTTTTAAAAATTAAATAATAGTAAATAAACTAAATAATAGTGTGATAATATCATTAAAAATAAAAAAGGAGTCCTAGTATTAAATATAAATGCATTTATTTTATTGTAAATAAACTTAAAAATAAAATGTTTACTACTTTGTTTTGTATCTTTAAGAAGAATCGCTTTATGTATTCCCCAATTTTAAGTCGCTTTGGAAAAAAGCGTCTAAAAATAAATAAACAAAAGCGTTTCCATCATATTCAAACTTAAAATCAGCAGGCTTTTATTTTGGCGGGTTGCCGGCAAGTAAGTATACGCGCTTCTGGATTTAGCGCTACTGCTGATTAAAGCGCGTCAGTGGATGAATGTCACAGTTTTGTATTGTGCTTTGAAACGGTAGGCCTAGATTTATGCTTTCAGGTTGAGAATAAAACTTATATAGTACAGTTTGTGATCCAAAATGGTAATTGTGCATTAACAGCTGTCAACCATGTCTGTACGCAAATGCGCTGTCAGAACATGTTTATATTACGAATTTTTTATTTTGATCATGCATAAGGACCTGCGGACCACTTATGTGCACCCCTGATTATAGCTACTTGTATAACCTCCATGATTGCAGCTCAACTTTAAATTACACACTGCTGAAAGTGAGCTTCAGCCATAACAGGAAAAAACAAGTACCTAGTTACCACCACACAATGTTGCTAACATAACACGCTTAAAGGAGGCCATCAAAGGAAATCTATACTGTACTTAAACTCCGTTTCTGCAGCTTCCTACAACAACAACAACACAATAGCTGCGTCTATTTCTGAATGTGCTTACAATCATTTACCATGGACAAAAATGTGAATTTTGTGCCCTGCAGACAAAACACATGGCAGGGCGGTACCAACACAATACTCTGTCTATCACATGCCACTCTTCAACAATAACAACGATCTTCCCTATGATGCACAACTCTTGTGTGCTGTGGAAACTGTGTAGCCTGTAAAAAGAAACAGGATGATTTCCACACCTAAAACTCTTCAGCACAAGTTGCTCATTAGATCTTTGAACCACCTGCCCTATTCAGAAGTGTGAAGGCATAGTATCACTACGGCAAATTGCTATACAGAGAAGCAGTAATGAGTTCAAAAAGCACAAAATGTCAGTTAACCATTAAACACAACTTCCGCCACAGTTGAAACACAAAATACAGCTTGTTTGTTTCTGTGTGATTACATGTGAAAATGACTCTTGCATTGATAATCTAACCTGTTAGCCTTGCTTGACCTCTGCAAGCTGCTGTTTACAAGAATGGATTTTACTGCTTGTAGGATCATTTCCTTTTTTTCAAAGCGAGGAAATGGTGTGGCTGTACTTCCCATGCTTCTCCACCTACCCCAGGGTAACAATGTTTAGACATATTTGTGTTTCGGAGTATGAAAAAGGGAACAGACATGTTAACCAACCAAGTGGCACTTTCAAAGCAAGAAGTGGAGCATTCAAACAAGCTCAGTACAAGGCAGTACAAGACAGGGAGGGCTGGGAACACAGATTACATCTGACCAATAGCAGCCGGCCACTCAGAACAAGAAGAAGGGCAGAACTGTGTCCCATTAGGGCTGGAGGTCAAACAGGGAAGTCTGCCAACATAAAGTGTTTGAAAGCAGAATCACAGAAGCAGCATAGTGTGGCTAGAACAACTGTTTATGTGTGTACTGTGATTTGTGCAATGTTGTGCAACACAAGATAATGTGAAATTTAACCACAACAGCAATATCCTCTTAGTGCAATCTCAAGCTGAAAACAAAATGTTATTTCAACTCTTTATCCCATGGTCCAATCAATACAGTGGTTATTTAGAAAAAATAAACAAGCAAATAAATAAATAAATCCTGTATCCATTAAGAAAAAGAAAAAAAAAAAGGTTGTGCTGATGCACGAATTAGTTGCAAAAACAGCTGTATTGCACAAGGCCTATTACTTTGACTAGTGTTTTCTTTTGCTTAAAATTGTACCTTGTAGCTGACAAAGTGAGAAGATAAATGCAGAAATCTGCTTTGTTGATTTGTATGCATGCGCAAAACAACAGGATTTTTTCTGTTGTCTCTTAGTAGACACAAGACAAAAAAAATGTCGAGTAACATTTGTTTATGCACCACACCTGAACAGATATTATGTGCATGCGGAAAAATCACACCAGAAAAATGGCGATTCATTAACTTGAATCGGTTATTTCAAACAGTTCTTTTCAAACAATTAGTATGAAAACAGGAATTTTCATATTTGGACTTTGTCATCACATGGTACTTTTTTATGCTATAAAACATTTTAATAAGGCCATAGAGGCATATTCCTGGTTATAATTTTTTTTTTTAATTATGTTTTGTTAAATAAATGTGTATATAATTTCATGTGTCCCAATTCAGTCCAGCCAACCAGCTCATTAAAAAAATATTTTATAGAACGTAAATAATTGCCATTTACTAATGAAGAAATATAAGAAAAGTTTTATAAAATACTATTTTTTTAAAAACAACTTGTTTCATATCCTTGTAGATCTACAAGGATATGAAACAAGTTGTTTTAAAAAATAACATTTTACAAAACAGTTCAGCTCTCGTTTAACTTAATGTCAATTTAGTAGCATATCTCTCTCATTACCCTACTGTTGGATATGTCAAGAGACAGTTATTAAAGTGAGCGAGCTGTTTCTGGCTTAAAACTGTACAAGCCTTTCAGGAAACATGCAAACCCAGACCGGTTCAACCGATTCATCAAAAAGATCCGATTCATCATCATCACACCCAACCAAACTGATGTAAAACACACAAGGCCTAACCCAAACCTCTCTCACACACACAAACACTGACCATAAACTCAGTTTCTAACTATTTATTTTGTATTTGTTTAATGCAAAGATTAAGTGAAATATGAATCTTACCTTTGGCGTTACAATCAGCGCAAAACTTGTTTTCCTCCAGCGCGAGAAGAGATGTGAGAACAGTCTGATAGCGGTCAATGTCTTTGACTGATTTACCCGTCATCTTCAGAAATCAGTCTCTCACTGATATACCTACTCCGTATTCAATAGTCCAACGCCGCTGAGAAGATGTTCAGATGTCTGTCCGTTAATGAAACACACCGGGAAGTGGATCGCTGTCTGTCACAACCGGCTGCTGCTGCTGCAGATGAAGAGACAAACACACACTAACGTTACTGTACTGCTGGCTTCCGCTAATCATACCAGGAAGAGGAAAAGGCATTGAACCACTGCTCATATAAAAAACAACACCATATTCCTCGTTGTACATTCGCTGGTCCTTAACAGCCAACTTTCCACCCGCAGTATCAGAGACACATATCGAGTAACCTAACGTTATTACTCTCGCTTAGTCACAGCACTGCATCTGTTGTGCCTACTTCCGGTCGCCAGACATGTGCTGTTTAAAAACATTCAGAGTGTAAAAGACGGCACAACTAAATCCGGCTTTTCATAGACAACTGTGCGGTCGTGATGTTCGCTGCTCAATGACGTGAATTACAACCTCTTTGTGTAATTTCAAGAATATGGGAAATTGCGCCACCCTGCGGGGAAAAACGACACTGCGAACACAGTTTAACATTCATTCATGGTCGTGTTGTCACGCAGGCATGATGTATTAAGGATAATTAGTAGCTTACTAACAAGTCAAAAGTTAAATTAATCGAATAGCCCCCCCCCCCCCCCTCAATGGTTTTGTATTACTTTCAGTAGGGCAGGCTATACAGATTTTAGCAAAAAGGTTGAAAATGTGTTCCCAGTGTATTATTATTATTATTATTATGATCACTGTTTTTTTTATTGATTCATGTGTTAAAATTTATGAATTAAAAAGATTGTGACAATGATTGTGTTCAGTGATATTTAGTGTTTACATTTAGTTTAACAGCCCATTATAGATTATTAAAGGATAGATCCCACTGTTAAAGTTCATTCTATATCAGTGTTGTTATCGCTAACAAAAACTGCAGCTAAACACTAGTACAAACATTTTTTTTTTGTTAATTGAAATAAAATACAGTACACTTATAAAATTAGATAAGATTTTAAATGCTGCTTAATGAAATAAGAAATCTAATGTCAAGTTACTAAAAAAACAAAAACAAAAAACAAAAAACAAAAACTGAAAAGAAAAATTCACAAATAGTAGCATACATAGAAATGTTTAAAACAAATTTAAAAAAAGATTCAATGACAAAAACATGCAACAAAAATACTAATATTTAAACTAACAACAAAATAGTTGTAATTAGACTTTGTGGACCACTGCTAGTATGCCAGTTGGGTACTGACTTTATTTAGTTTTGTGATTTTTAATGAATGCGTAAAGTATAAAAACACACACGCACACACGCACACCCACCCACGCACACCCACCCCCACACACACACACACACACACACACACCCTGAGTTCAGCTGGTTAACTGTCATATGCAAAAAAAAAAAAAAAAAAAAAGCTGAATGTGTTGTACATTTTATGGCTGCATGTCTAAACTTCCTAATGCAGAACTTAGTATCTGTTTATATAGCCTCAAAAAAAAAAAAAAAAAAAAAAAAAAAAACTGACTGTACACAAACTCAATGACTGGATGTCCAACGTACATATTTAACAATCAACTGAGGTTTTCAGTAATGGGAGGGTGAGAAACATGCAAATGCTGTGTCCAGTTAGCTTTCTAGATCTCTGCTGGATGCATGGACAATCATCAGAAGTCTCCGCCTCCTGCGCTTGTGATGGCTACTCAGGTCTGTCCGGTCCTCAGTGTGCTGGGTTCCCTGAGCTCCCTGAGTTCTCAGGGGCTGGCTGTAGGGCTGGGTTACACCTCTTTCATTCCTCCCCTCAGGACCCTGCCACTGTGTTTTTCTTCCCTGTCCTGGGCAGCGCGCACACTTACATACACACACCTTTCTTTTGCCTGGATCCACCATCCTGGGCTGAGAAGCCAGGAGAGAGGGTGGCAAGGTTCGGAGGAAGCGCTGGGACGATTGGTTTTTGAATAGCGATTCTTCACCATGGATAGATTCTTCATCATCTTCAGGAGCCTGGTCCTGTTGCAGGTGCTCTGCCTGGCCTTTTCACAAGTGGTGAGTTTGGCTGCGGTTATCTACTTTTTCTTGCTGCTGGATGATCTTGAGAATGGGATCATGCATCTTGGAGAACATCCGATGGAATGAAATGGGATTCACTGTGAATTGGACTGGATTGCCATTCAAAAGTCAAAATGCCAACAGATAAAGTTCATTTTGATGTAATTTTGGTGCAATTGGTTCATTAGTTTGCTAGATTACCTGCATATTAGAGACTTTTGATCCTCAAAGTTGCAAGACTTTTTTGATCTTCTGAAAGTTTACCCAAGTGGATAATATTGAATTTTATAACATGCAGAAACATGAGGCCTGGTATTTATCAATAGACTATCTTCAGTCAGCATTATCATTTGATTCTGAAAGCTTAAACAATTCAGTTCAGTAAATGAAATGAATAAATGGAAAGCTGCTGAATAAAATATGAAGCTGAAAGTGAACATGAGACAGATAAACAGAGAGAGGAGAAGGCAGAAAAGGAGAGACTACAAAGAGGCCATTGAAAATACCAGAAGCTGCTATTCAAACAGACAGGACCTGAAACTGTTCTCAGCAGAATAACACATACTTGTCAGATTTAGAAGGACCACCTCAGCCCAAAGCTTGCATGCAGCTCATATGAATAAAATCCAATAGATGAAAAGAATGTGCATTGGAAAAACAAATGTATCTTTGATGCTGAATGGGGGAGAGAGGAGGGGGGTTTCTGTGTAAACATTCCCAGCCTCTCTTTTCCCAGCCCAAATACCCGATTGCACAGCCTCTACTTTTAATTTATTTTTCATCATAAGCCTTGTTCTATCTATCAAATTTGAGCATGTAAACATGTCTGAGGCAGTGTTGTTATCGATAACTAATACCAACAAAAGACTTTTTGAGTAACTTATATAAAGTACTGTATTCAAAAATACAGAAATGTGGCCCAAGCATCTAAGACTAACGAAAAATGAAAAACTGAGATTAACAACAACAACAACAACAACAAAAATCACATTAACAAAAGCATGTAGAAATGACTAAAATTTAAATTAAAAAGCTAATATATCAAAATATGAATAAATACTATTAAAGTATATTAAATAATAGTAAAATAATACTAGTCTGAGGTCACAAGAAGCATTCTCAAACAATATAGGCTGTATTTGTTTGTTTATTATCCACACTTAGACTTGCATGCTAGAGGAATTCACCTAATTTTGTAAATTGCCAGAAATGCAGCTAATTACCTTATGAATATTAATAAATAATATGACAACATGAATTAATTCTTAACATAACGTATTAGAATAAATTGCATACATTTGGCTAGTTATGAGAAAGTTATATACAGAATTCTGTTTGGAAGCATCTGTCTGTGCGTTTCAGTAAACAGTCTTTAGTGAGGATTGAACTGAAACTGTATTAATGTGTTTTATTTTAGACCGGTCCACCCGGACCGCAGGGCCCCCCTGGTCCCCCTGGCCCCGCTGGAACTCCTGGTGCCGACGGCATTGATGTGAGTATTGGAGCCGCCAGGCTGCAGCACAGGTCGAGCTGGTACAAAGACAGGCATTGTGCACCTTGTCATGAGCCCTATATTCATCTGCACTACCAAAATCTTGCCAACAGAGGGCGCAAGAAATAAAAACAATCACACAAGAAGGTTCTGTTAGAGGCTGCCTCTGTCCCATACTGAGAGATTGCTATTAGATGTTGGTTATTTGATACAGTTGTGGCCGAGGCTGGATTCAGTATAAAGAAACTCAGGATAAAAAGGTCTGACTGATCCATTGCATGTCAAAAACAGAAACAGGATCCCCATGTTTCTCCATAAGCTCGATTATTTCAGGATATTTAGATTTTGTAGTTATAAATAGTGATAAATGCATAAATACAATTAATCAACACATTATTATAGTGGTTAATGTGTATATATATATATATATATATATATATATATATATATATATATATATATATATATATATATATATATATATATATATATATATTATACACACACACACACAATATATATACTCAGTATATATAAATACACATATGGATGTAATGATTAACCCTGAGCTGGTAGAAAAATGATTAAAATATGTGATGATTATATATATATATATATATATATATATATATATATATATATATATATATATATATATATATATATATACAGTACACGTACATATATTACGTAAAACAAATGTTTTTTACTTTGGATGCGATTAATTGCAATAAATCGTTTGACAGCACTACTGAAAATACTTTAAATCTAACCATATAAAGAGTTTAGGATGGAGAAGAAGCTTGTTTGTTGGTGGAGTTATATGTGTCCTTTTTTACATTTTATTTTTACATATTTCTTTGACATATTAATAGCATATACTATAGACCAATAGATATTTTATTTTATTTTATTTTATTTTATTTTATTTTCTCCCAGTTCTCATTGCTCATGTTTTTCCCCTTGATTTACAGGGTGAAAAGGGTCCTCCTGGACCTCCTGGACCAGTGGTAACCACAGATGATATTTATATATTTACACAACCATTCAAAAGTCACACTCAAAAAACTGAGGTGTTTGTCATGTGTGAACCACTTTACAGGGTCAAAAGGGAGAGCCAGGCGAGCCTGGTCCTGATGGATCTCCAGGGGAGGATGGCATTGATGTAAGTGACACTCGTAATGAATGAATTACAGTTATGGACTTTCATGAGGTTATAGATCAGTCATAATTTAGTTGGGGGTGAAAAAAAAAAAGATTGTCATTTGGAGGTGAATAATTATGTACATTTCAGCAACCTCTCATTTAGTTCTCATTTAATAAAAAAACAAAGCAACAGTGGAGCTAAATCTCATTTTGAATAATTACATTTGTTTTATAATGAACAATGGCATTTGAAATCATGTTCTGGTGAAGGTTATTCACACCTTCTCTCTGCAGTGCTGGCATGAGACTGAGAAAGGAGATGTTAGTCCTAGACTTTCTCAGTCACATGCTAGGAAGCAAACATTCCTAATTGGATTTTCTGGTTAATCCGCTCTGGAATGCCAATCCCTGTTTTTGTCTCCCACTAGATTGTGAATCTGAGGAACTATGTATTTTGAAAATGTTTTGGTACTGAATGAGAATATGCACATGGATCTTCACATATTACTGCAAATGTTCTGCTTATAAATGACCTGCTTAACTCTTCGCATCACCTTAGAGATGACCCAGTCAATGATTCCATATAAATAATTACTGCCTGAGTATTATTCAGAAGGCTTGTTTTTCTCTTTCTCTTTCTCCAGGGTTTGATTGGGGCTAAGGGTGAGAGGGGCCCTCGTGGTAATCCTGGACCAAAGGTCAGGAAATAATATTTTCTTTTCTTTAAGGATGCAGAGTGCACACACATTCACGCGGATCATCATTTGGCCAACAAACATACATAACATATCAGTTAATGTTTAACCAATGATGATAGAGGGCAAAGACTCAAAACAATTTTATGAATAACATGAATATCATGTCTGCATATTGAGAATATTCTGAATAACATAAAGGGCCCTACGCAAGGCACAGCGTGTTTGCTATTTCCAGTCTGGTGCCGCTCGCATTTTCCCGGCCAGTGTCACATCGTTTAATTAGCAAATGCATTTGCGCCCATTTGTGCGTCCATGGTCCAAAAAAGAGGTGTGTTCAGGCACATTGCTGGCGCATTGCTATAAGGAGCTGAAAATAGACTGCGCCATAGACCAACTCAAACCTGGTCTAAAGTCTGAAGTCAATGGCGCAATATTTTTTGTTATTTAAAGAGCGTGTTGGTAGAAAATGCGCCTCTGAGCGGGTCCACAGTGCGCACTGACTTTGCTTTTTACACAAAGGTATGCGCATCACACAAACATGCCAAATATTAAAAACAAAAAAATTACAGTGTAAAAGAATATTATTGTGTAGGCTAAATAAATATAATGGATAGTCATTGCATGTGTTAGAATTAGGCTACTTATTTGCACCTGCGCAGTGCGCTTTTCACTTTGCGTTTTGATTGTTAAAATAGGGCCCATAATCTTTTCAGACACTGTTATTCTAAAAGTGTATGAAGAATGGAATGCATCTAATTTCACATTATGTTTTATTGATGTTCACAGGGTCGGCCAGGGCCAGGTGGACCACCAGGGCGACCTGTAAGTGTAAAAAATATGTTATGAATTTGTTGAACAAAAAAATAATGGTGTAAGACCTCCACTTGCCGTTACTCCTGCTATTCAACAGGTGATGTTGTAGTACAAAAATAAATTTGAGTATTTCTATAGATGCTGTATACTATATTCTAGTATTAATGCACTACATTCAAGATCTGTTGCTAATAATTTCCTTCTTTTTACGTCTAGGGACCTGGACTGCCTGGACTTCCTGTAAGTAACCCAGTTCATAATCTAGCTTACTTCCTTAATTTGCTTCCTTTGCCTTTCCTATTTTACTTATTTTATTTAGGGCCCAAGCACTCAAGGTTGGCTATATAAGGCCAAATTAATTTGTTTTTCTCCCATGCCGTTTCAGTGAGAATGATTGGTGTACTTTATTTGTTTGCTTAAAAAACATTTTGCATGTACTAAAGGCTTTTGAAGAGCAAGTCTTACGAAATCTTTTGAATCCTTATGGGATCTTAGCCCACTGAGGTTTTGTCTGTTCTTAGATACAACAGCATGCACTTATTAGTGCATTAGAGTAATAAACAAGTATCTAATTTCTAATTTCACTGTTCATTATCTCATTACAGGGAGCAGCTGGCCCCATTGGGCTTCCTGGACAAATTGGGCCTACTGGGCAAAAGGTGGGTCTCACTCCAATATATTTGTTCATAATAACATGACATTATATAAATCTTTCATGGTTAAGAATGCTGCTCATACTTACTAACTAAGACTGTAGTTTTGAATATTTTAATTGTAAAAAATTGGCAAAATGCCAATGTAATTAAAAGGATCACTGAACTGCTGCCTCCTTGCACTCAAATCTCTCATCCCATAGGGTGACATGGGAAGTCCTGGAGCTCCAGGATTACCCGGACCTTCAGGAAAGCCAGTAAGTCACAGAATGTTTCATTTACTTCACTTTAAAATGTAGTCTTCTCAAGTCATACCACAGAATCCAATTCTCTGTATAAAACTGTAGGGCTGATAATAAATCAGCGTCAGGACAGTGTAAAATGACATCTCATCTCATAACTACTGCAATTCTGGCTGTACGTTTTATTTCATTTTCTGCTTTATTTCATTTCATTTGAAGGCATCCATTTGGGATCTGCTTCAGAACTGTATTACTTCATAATAAACTCTCCAAAACATAGCCTTTTCTTCCCAGGCACCTGTATTTATATAATCTTTTTCAGTTTTCCTTATCTCATTTGGTGTCATTTTCAGGGTCCACCAGGAAAGTTTTTGGGTTTAGAGGAAGGCAGTGCTGACTTCCAGGTGAGGTGATAGTTTCTCTCCAAAACCATGATGTGCCGCAGCTAAATTCCAAAGTATATCTCTGGAAATAAAATAAAACAAAACCATTAGTCAGCTTGAAAAAGAACGATAACATTGATTGCATGCAATAAATAAATAAATTGTATTTTGAGGTACAGTTTTATAAGGGAATAAATCATCTGCATGTGATCAAACAGCAGCATTGTACAAATTTGCAAACTGTAGGACTGCCAAATAAAACTACTGAAAACAACTTCTTAATGCATTTAATTGGTCTTTTTTCAATTGTTATTTTTTTTTTCCACAGTAAAATATATATTTAAAAAATCCTTGAAATCCCTCAAATCTTTTTACTTTTTCCCAGTAAAACCATATAAACATCCTTAAAATAAGAAACATTTTCTTATGAACGTGTTAGGATGATAATAACAATCCTTAAAATAATACGATACATTTACTTCTTTCTTTTTATATTTGTCCACTATATTTTTAAACAGCCCTTCTCTGTATTTGGTTTCTCTCAGAGTTTGCCCCGTTAGACCTTACACACCCCTTATTGATCTCAGTGTTCATAGATTTTCCTAATGAGCTTCATTAAATGGATGCCATCAAAGGCTTCTGCCCATTAGCACCTCTCTGGATCAAGAAGCAGAGCGGGTCCCATGGCTGTGATCTGCAGCCAGCCTGCCAGGAGTCTGCTCTGCACTGGGGGATCACGTGGCAGACTGGCTGACTGCTTCTCCTCCGGCCTGTGGTGCCCAGCTGGAGCCCTGTTCTGTCTGGATCAATCCTTATCATCCATTTACTGTAATTAGAGGGCTGGTGGTCTGAGATTTTGTAAAAAAATAAAATAAAAATAATAATAAAAAAAAAAATTTCAGGGGCTTTTTCGCTTAGCTGAACAGATATGACAGCACTTTTTTTTTTACCTGTGTGATGTGGAATGTTGCACATTTTTTAATCTGATGTTACTGATGTGTGTTGTAGTGTCCAACCAACTGTCCACCTGGGCCGAAAGGTCCTCAGGGCCTACAGGGAGTGAAGGTCAGTAATTTAACATTTTGTATTTTTCTCAGATTTCTTTGTTGTGAATTAATGTGACTCAAGCCTTTGGTTAAAAGGCATTTCAAAGGCCTGCAACCACTTTCCGCATGACTGCATTCGCAAAACAAGATTAAAGTGTTACTTAAGCAAATCCTTCCATTATGACTGCACAAGTGTTTTGCATCATAGTTGTGTACATGAAATGATGGATTGACCAATCAACATTTCCAAAACATTTTACAAAATGTAATGATTCATCATGACATTATTTTTCTCACAGGGACATAAAGGTCGCGCTGGGGTATTAGGAGATCCAGGAAGCATCGGAAAAGTGGTATGTTTTTCTTTATGATGATGTTTGTAATAATAATAATAATAATAATAATAATAATAATAATAATAATAATAACAAAAACAATAAAAATGACACTTTACAATAATTTCACAATATTGCTTAACTACACTAGCTAACATGAACTAACAATTTGCCTCTGATGCATTAATCCTAATGTAATTTTAATGTAATTTTAACATTAACTAATACATTATTAAAAAACAAAAGTTGTATTGGTTTTTGCGCAATGAATCTAAGCTAGGATAAACAAACAATTAAAATGTATAGTTTTATTAAAAAAACATGAACAAAGATTAAGAAATGTAACAAATGAAATGCTCATTGTTGGTTATTATTAGTCACTACATTACACTACACTACATATTTCACTAATCAACAAATGGAACCTTGTTGTAAATTGTTACAACAACATTATTATTATTGTTATTATTACTACTGCTACTACTAATGATAATAATGATAATGATTATATGTAAATTAAAAATGTTGATTGGAACATTCTGTTGTTATTTTGTTGCCTGACTTAATACTAAACCTTGTCAATGCTCTATTCATGTAAAAGTCATGTACTGAGAATGTCTCGGTTACATGTGTAACTCTCACTCCCTGAAAGAGGGAATGGAGTTGTCACGTTGGGACCGCTGAAAGGGAATCTCGCCTGAGAGACCAATCCACTTTGAGTGTAACTAAACGAGCCAATTGATATGCGGAATTAGCATCTTTCTGCCACACAGCACGGGTATAAGAGGCAGCAGGTGCACTGCATTCATTCATGTTTTTGCTGAGGAGCCGAGCCGAGTTGAGTCTGCGACCCTGCCGCTCAGCAGTGTTACATGACATGACAAAAATAGGAATCCCTACCAAGGTGCCACTGGTGCTGCCCTCCCAGTGCCCTTTGTAGTCCTCCTAAACCTTTTTATAAGGCAGATGATAGGATCAGGCTCTACACTGAAAAGGTCGACTACTGCTGTTCCTTGAACAACCCAAATGACTTGGATAACACTGGAAAGTGCGCCCTTCCTAGAGAGGGTTGAGTGACATTTACTCATGTGGAGTAACCCAGAAGGGTTCTATTGCATATGGAAGTCTCTAAGATGACACTCTGCTGCATCATCAAGAGACAGCAGAGCGTCTCATAGGCCAAGGTGATGGCATCCACTATCCAGTGGGCCATCCTCTGCTTGGAGACAGCTTTCCCCTTCTGCTGTCCTCCATAACAGACAAAGAGCTTCTCTGAAGTCCTAAAGCTCTGAATTCTATCCACGTACTGTCACAGTGCATGTACAGGGCAGAGCAAAGCCAGGGCTGGGTCTGGCTCCTCCAAGGGGCAGCACTTGCAGGTTAACCACCTGGGCCCTGAATAGAGTGGTAGGAACCTTGAGCACATAGCACATAACAACGTCTCAGCGTTGCACTGGAGTCAGCTGGCCCAAACTCAAGGCACGATTCGTTGAATGAAAATGCCTACAGGTGCTCCACCCTCTTGAAATGGAGCCACTAACAGGACCTGCTCCTCGTCCACCCTGATCTTGCGTCTGTGCAAGTAGGCTCACTGTGTGCCAGTGCATCCGTGCTGAGCATTGCCCTCGGTTAGTGAGTAGAACCACTGGCAGTGGGTGGTTTCTGGAGATACAAACAGGTCTACCTGAGTAACTCCAATCTGTCTCCAGATCAGCTGAACAGCCTGGAGGTGGAGTCTCCAGCTCGCTAGAAGTGTAACTCAAGACTGCCTGATTGAACACTCCTGGGATTTGGATGGCATGAAGGGAGAGGAGGAGGAGGCAGGCAAGTTACAACATGCAATGTGAGCAAAAACCACCATGCCAGTTGATATACACAACAGTCGCAGTATTGTCTGTGTGGATCAGTACATCCCTGCCCCGAAAGGCACCCTCTGAGGTGGTTCATGGCAAGTTGAACTGCCAGTATCTTGAGGCAATTGATATCCCAATGCAGTTGGGGACCCCTCGACACACCTGACATTGTATGTGGCTCCTCAGCCAGTGGCAGAGGCATCTGCTAAAACCACTGCATGCCTAGATACCTGTTCCAGTGGCACTACTGCGGGAAGGAATGAAGGATCAGCCCACGGGCTGAAGGTTCTGTGACAGGCCGGTGTATTCTGAACCCGGTGAGTGCTGCGTAGCCATGCCCACCTCAGCACTTGGCCATGGAGCCAGTGCTGAAGCAGTCTCATATGGAGCAGACCGGGTGTAACAACTGCAGCGGTTGCAGCCAAATGCCCCAGGAGCATCTGAAACAATTCCAGTGAGACTGCCGTCCTGCCTGATAAAGTCTTGAGGCAGTTCAGCACGACAGCACGTTTCAGGGTAAAGCGTGATGTCTGGTTGACCGAATCCAGCTCCATTCCAAGAAAAGAGAACATCTGCATTGGCAAGAGTTTGCTCTTTTCCCAGGTGTCTAAGCACCACGTCCCTGTGTGTGCACAACTGATCTCAAGATTGTGCGAGTATGAGCCAGTATTCAAGAGAGTTGAGGATGCAAAAACCATGTTCTCTCAAGGGATCAAGGGCCAACTCTGTGACTTTGGTGAAGACACGGTGTGACAGAGACAGATCTTGTACTGATATCCCTGACCCTCGAAGGTCAAACGCAGATGGATGCACTCAAAAATGCATTTCTGTGTCAGCATTTTGAACCCACCACTCTTCTTGGGCACAATGAAGTAAAGACTGTAAAACCCAGTCCTCATATCAGCTGGAGGGACTGGCTTTATTGCATCTTTCGCCAGCAGGACTGCAATTTCCGCATGCAAGACAGATTTTGCTGATGTAAACCAGATGCCCCTGAACTCGGGGGCATGCCGGGTGAATTGAATCACATATCCGAGTCTGATGGTCTGGCATTTGACGGCTTGATGCAGGGTCTTGAGGTTCACAGCACCTACCTGATTCCACGAATGGGCAGAGGGAGTGCTCTTGGGCAACCCACTGCTGCCGGCTGGCAAAAAGGGAGGAGGGAAGTGATCTTGTGATGCACAGTCAACCACTCTCCTCCTCTTGGGACCCAGAAACTGAGGAAACTCTCTCTTTCTGAAGTTCTGGGTACCACTGGCTGCTGGGCCAGCGGCGTAACAAAAACGAAAAGAAACATTCCAAAAGATGCAGTCACCCGTGTTGCTCTTGTAGGGATTGCTCTTTTAGTGCTGAAGCACACATGAGAGCTGATCACTGCATACTCCTGGTGTGGCTGTCTGAACACCGGATGATTCCCACAAGACTGTGACCACTGGTACTGTCTGCTGTAATGCCAGCACTCTTTTTCTGCAATCACTCGAAGAGAAGAGCAGTAATGCACCACCACTCAGCTCTGAAGCAGAAAGATGAATGAATGCAGTGCAACTGCTGCCTCTTATACCCGCGCTGTGGTGTGTGGCAGCCAGATGCGAATTCCGCATGCCAGTGTCCAATGGCTTGTTTAGTTACACTCAAAGTGGATTGGTCTCTCTGACAATATTCCCATTTGTTGGTACTGATGTGACGTCGAAAGTGACTGACTGAAAGAGAACTAAATGGTGTGTACACTGTGTAACCACAGAGGGACGCTTGTGAGCACCTTTCTGAATGATAAAATGACATGAAATGCGTCCCCTTACAGCTTTACACTTCATTAATCGCATATCATAGTTTGTGACACGCAGAGAACAACAAACATAGTGATTGATTGGTAAGGATTAATAAACAATGCTTATTATTAAGCATCCAGATCATGCTTTGAGTTGCCCCAGCATCTCTCCCCTAACACTGCGTCCATCAGCAGAGCAGGATTATGTGTTAATGATGCCCCTCAAGGCATATAACTGCCTCTAATCTGAGGGTGAGTCACAGACAGAACACATTGACCCAGATGAAAGGAAAAAGTGTGCCGGCAGGTACTGAGAAGCTACTGCGCTGTGAATTAATCACATTTAATGAGCCCCACAAGGACATTAGAATGGACTACAGGGTCAGAGTGGATTTACCCATAATGCACAGCACGACTGTCCAAGCTCAAGTCTTTGGGAAGTGTTGACTTTAATATTGATTATCAAATTCATAACTTGCATATCTGAAGTGCATAACCAAAATTGCTGTATATATTAAAAATAATATTAGCAAAAACAACAACAACAACAACAACAACAGACTTCAGAATGACAAACCACATAACATCCCAAAATAAAAGTACACACATTTTTCTTTAGAATGAAAGTATCTGTTTCATCCTTGTATTCTTGTCCTTAGGGTGGAAAGGGTGAAGTGGGCATCTCCGGTGAACAAGGAATACCAGGCCCTCCAGTAATGTATTTATTTCTGTTTTGGTTTGACTTTATATATATTTTAGAATTTAAGCCTCTGTTGCTGTTACATCATGGCAAGTAATTGTACCAGTACCTTTTTTGAAGGTCCTTTAGGAAATCACCTGTGGAATAAAACATCTGCTTCTCTCTACCACAATAACTTTAGGGTCCACAGGGTCTGAGAGGGTATCCAGGAATGGTGGGGCCCAAAGGCGAGACGGTGAGTCATAGTTCTCAAAATATTACTCTTTATCTTTTTATGGATACCCTAAATATGATCTTGACTAGTCTGAGGAGATATATAAAGGGATAAAGAGCGAATGACAGCATCCGTTTTGCTACTGTTAATTGAAACTGAAAAAATATATATTTTTAAATAAGCTGTAATAAAGTAAACTATAAATGATCAATGAAAAACTTACTGAAAAATAAACTAATTAGAAATGAAACTGAAATCATTAGAAATGTAACTGAAATAAATAAGCTGAACAGATATATTAAAAATCACAAAATTATTAAAATGTAAAAATTAAATAAAGGCTGAAATTATATTTGCATAATATCATAATATATAAATAATAATAATAAAATAACTCAGGGAAACAGTCGATCTGTCGCAGAGTGGAAGACATGACTATAAATAATACACATTTCACATACCTGTAACTGAGAATGGGCATTTTTGGTCCATTAAATATGTGGCTAATTTTATTACTCAGTCTCTGTGTGTGAGATGAGATAATAATTTTGCCAGCCATTTTTAAATATATGTGCATATAGCTTATTTTGTTTCTCCACAGAATTGTGCATACGGGTTGATTTGCATGTGGTTTATTATATTATGTAAAACACCCAGTGGAACATAAACAAATAATGCACAACTTTAATTGCATTTGTAGGACAACAAATCTCCACTTACATGAATTTTTGTTATTTTGTTTTACAATCTGTAAAAGCCTAAAAGTGATTCACAACCTCTTTGACAGGGACCACGTGGTTATAAAGGAATTTTAGGACCAATCGGAATCCCTGGACGCCCTGTAAGTCTGCAAGTCATGTTTGAATACATTTCATATTCATAACAGAAAAAAAAAGAAACAAAAAAAGAAATGATAATCTCATTGTGCATTGCAGGGTGAAGAGGGACCCCAAGGACCACCTGGAGAGCCTGGTGACAAAGGCGACATGGTAAGTATTAGTAATATGATTCACATCTATTCAACCCATCATTAAATTGTCCTTCTACATGTTAATTTATCAAACTTTTGCTGTTATTCTTGTAGGGAGAGCGTGGAGTACGAGGGCCTCAGGGAGTGGTCGGAAAGAAGGGAGAGAATGTAAGTTAAAAGCTAGCTAATTTAAATGCAATTTAACATACGTCTCCTAAATTTATGCTCTTAATCTTGTGATTAATGTTCATTGTCAGGGTCTTCCAGGAATTGATGGAAAAGATGGTAATCCTGGCATCCCAGGAATAAAGGTATGGATGGCTCTTTTTCAGCGCTTAAATCAATTCCCACAGCAGCCATCATTTTTCAGGAAGACACATGACATGTGTAAAGTATAATGCACATTTAGACAGAGTGAGCAAGTCTTCTTTCATCCTTAACTGGCTTATTTTATCAATGTCAGTGACTGGTTAACTTTTCATGATCCTGCTAATTATACACCCAATTACTTGTCAATAAAAAAAAAAAGATATATATATATATATATATATATATATATATATATATATATATATAAATTATATATATATAATTCTGTACTGTCCTGTAATATTTTTAGGGAGCCACAGGACAAAATGGAAGACCTGGAGCCCCTGGTCTTCAGGGAGACGCTGTAAGTAGAATTAAATTTTTTCATTATCCTTTCCATATCATATACACAGTAACTGTCAGAATTAGATGTGCTAGGAACCCTTTGCCATCTTCTTCACATCTGTCCATTGTGCCCCCCTTGTTAAATGAGGATAATTAAAGATAAAAAGTAAAAGTTTAGTGTATTTTCTGCCTACAGTCTGAGTGTGACATTCTTGCCCTGACTATTTTGGAGCCTAAACCACCTTGAAATTGCTTCTACTATTAACTATTCATCATCATCAAACATGACTCTCCTGGTGACTTGGGGTAATGGAGCATGCTGGTTATGATACAAAACATCACATCGTACCTGCGCAAGCCATAATACAGGCACCCTCACTAACAGGATGAGTTATTGCAGCCTTGTTCTGATATCAGCACAGAGGACGGACATGAAGGTGGTCTGCAGGGGTCACTATATACATTCTTCATGCAATTCTTCATATTTTTTAGGGTTTGCCTGGTATGCCTGGAGCCAAGGGTGAAATTGGAGTTAAGGTGAGATCATGTAGTTATTTTCTGAATGCCTACATGGTTTTTCTGGAACCATAGTTTTTGGATGTCTGTTGATATTATACTATCCATAAGTGATTAATTCTGCTCTTTCATAAATGTATTTTTTTTTTTTTTTTTGAGTTTAGGGTGAGACAGGACCCAGAGGCTTGACGGGAATGCAAGGTCTTCCAGGACCTCAAGTATGTCATATCATTCAAGGTCAGTTTTACGCATAATCCAAAAACTTTTCTGGCTTCTCATCATGTTTCCTGTTCTTTCAGGGAGAGCCCGGTCCTCCAGGTGAAGCTGGCATGGAGGGAGTCCCAGGACCAAAGGTCATTGGCCATCCTCATTGACAATCCTTTCATTAACACTGAAGGAAATTCTCTTTTCTTAAATTTTCACTTCATGTCCAATAGGGGGATAGGGGCGAAAGAGGACCAGTTGGGCCTCCTGGTATTGTTGGCTCGCCTGTAAGTTTCTTTATGATTCTTTATTTCAGACTTTTATTTACAGATATTTATTTTTCTGCTATAATCAGGTCAAAGAAACCCTTTTTCTTAGGAAAATATGGGATCCAAACACATACAGTATGAAATCTGTCCATTTCAATCCTTCACTTCACTCTTCTTTGTTGTACCTGCAGGGCAGTAAGGGGGAGAGGGGTCCCATGGGTGTCCCAGGTGCTCAGGGTCTAACTGGAACTAAGGGTGACAAGGTTTGTGACCATATAAACACAGTGACTAATGGTAACTATATTCTTGTTTAAACTGATAGAATGTTGAGGTTTGACCACATGGGGGCAGTCTTCACTCGTGATTGGACTCTTTTCACTAGAGGACATCTATGCACTTAGATAATCCATGTCCATGTTTCCAAATAATACCCCTCAATTCAGTATGACATATCCTCTTTAATGTTTGTTGTCCTTTAATCTACACTATCCTTGCCATTTAAAACATTGAATATTGGTGTTAAAAGCCAGTTGATTTAATGTGCTCGGAGAGTTTACAGTAAAATAAGATATTACCAGCAATAAATTCCCGGTGTCTCACCCATTAGGGCTGAAACTGAGAGATATCTGATGTACAATTGCGTCTCTTCACAGGGATTCCAGGGCAAAGTGGGATCAAAGGGAGACGTTGTGAGTACACCCTCAGAAAGATACGTACACATATTTATGGAGTGAAATAGAAAAGATAAAAGCTAACGACTGAAGGTGACATTGATGGATCTCACCTGCTTCTTTCACAGGGTGATCCTGGTGTAGAGGGATTGGCTGGGGAGAAAGGAGAGAAGGTAAATAAGGCTGTAGTCGGATACATTTATTTAATAGAGTGGTTCCAGAGGACTTCTGTTCATCTTTAAATTACATCTCTCCATCTGACAGGGACAATCTGGGGAGCCCGGCCCTAAGGGACAGGTAAGGACAGCTTGAAGAACATAGATAATGTTAGGTGAAATTTAGTTAGATCCAACTTTTGTAGTTTGGTTTACAATGGTGAAGGACAAGACACAAGTTAACTATGTCAGCTTTAAAAAAAAAAATAATACTTTATGCCATCCCAGTTTTATGAGCACATTTAAAAATGCCCTCAACTTTTGCCCAAACCTATGGTGTGAGACAGAGACTACTTTTTCGTCCTACAAATGGAAGACGATGAACAGGGCATGTTTACAGCATTGCTATTGTTAATTAAAATTAATTATTTAAAAAAATATATATTTTTTTTTGTAAACTGAAATAAAGCTGAGATAAATGAAATATAATTAGTATGTAAAAAAGAAAATATGAAACTGAAATAAAATTGAAATAAAAAAGTCAGAATACTACAAGACTAAAATGTAAATAAATGAAATCTAAAAAGAAATATGAAACTGATAAAAATGCCAAAGCACATACAAATAACTAATATGTACTGTAACTCATGTTAAGGAAACCTGTTTGGAAACAATAAACTCATCAATATGCGGTTGCTCAGACTTATTATTCCTCTGCCCAAAATTCTGGCATGCAACAAGGTTTGTGCTACGAGACTCTTGGCTGACTATAAAATGTGCAAAAGCAATTTTTTTAATCATTAATAATTATTATTGGTAACACCTTAGTATAGGGTCCAATTCGCACTATTAAATAGCATTATTAGCATGTCTATTATTAACATATTGGCTGTTTGATAGTACTTATAAAGCACATATTCTGCATGAAAATATTCTACATCCTTAATCCTATCCAATACCTAAACTTAAAAACTACCTTACGAACTATTAATTAGCAGCTAATTAAGAATTTATTGAGGCTAAAGTCTTAGTTAATGGTTTGTTAATATTGAGAATCTGACCTTAAAATAAAGTGTTTCTTTGCTTATTTAATAACTGCCTCCTCTATCAACAGCAAGGTGTGACCGGTGATCAAGGGCACAACGGCCCGACCGGAGATCCCGGTAAACCAGGAGACCAGGGTCCTGCAGGCTTACCTGGTCCACGTGGCCTGCACGGAGAAAGAGGAGTTCCAGGGATGCCAGGAATACAAGGACGACCTGTGAGTGTTGAACAGCACCAACAATCCCCAATAATCATTTCCTTCACAGAATTCCCGACCTACATTCCCCCAACAAACAATTCAGTTTGCCGGAGAGCAACATTTTTGCCTCCGATACAACAAAGCCAAAGTTGCACCAGCCAGACAGGTTGCAGTAGCATGCAGCGTTAGAAAAACCCTTGCAGAAAATAATAAGAACTCTTACTGGTTAGGAACATTGACTTTCTCTTTCACACTATTGAAGGCATAGTTCACCTGAAAATGAAATAATTTAGTCATTAATTATACATGTATAAATCTCAATTTCATAAACCCTTATGACTGGTTTTGTGATCCAGGGTCACATATGGAAACGAGGAGCTTGGGCATTTTTCTAAATAACTTATTTTGTGTCCTACACATGAAAGAAATTCAGACAGGTTTGGAATGAGAATAGATGATGAAAATGTTTTATTTATTGGGTGTGAATAGGCGGAGAGTGTTTTCCTCATTTTTATGATTTTGTTTTAAGGGTCGTGATGCTACAGATCAGCACATCGTTGACGTGGTCCTGAAGATGCTTCAAGGTGAGTAACAATCATTGTTCTTTCAGTAAACGGTTGCGATCCAGATTGGCTGCAATCAGTGTGTCAGGAAGAGGGCAGCTGTAATCTAGCTAAATCCACACAGTACTTTTCATCCGCTGAAATGTATTAACGTGCATCATCATTCCTCAGGGACAGCTCTCCTGCCAAACACTGCGGACTGAGTCTGCAGCTATTTATCTGCTGTTCAGAATTGACTTGCACAGAGTTCTGTTTTCTCTGGGATTGTCGTTCTCTGCTCTCTGGCCTTCTATTTTGCAAGAGAAAGATGGCCTGAACCGGCCAATGATAACCTCTGTTGGCTCCCACCATTTCACAATGTAATCTCTCAGCCTTTCAGCCTGAGATTGCAAACATACCTTCACTTATACATACCCCCACACTCACCTGAACCGAGGGGAAGCATTCCTCTCTCGTTCCCCATCGGAAAATAGATTAAATGTGGGGATTTGGTCACTGTGACAACTGGTCAACCGATGAATGTCCACCTCTGGATTGTTATCTTAATGATATTTACCCAATGCTGCAGGACACCCGGTGAGAAGTGACTGTGTGCTAGGCTAAGCTTCAACACTATTTGCTGGCATTCTTTTCGGGGCCGGCCACTTCCGTCCCACATTTTTGTATTCCGCTGTGCTGCTCTTTCACTGCTGTTCTATGTAAACATGAGCTAGATGGATGTGCTTGACTTCTGCGATCACGTTTAACTTCTTTTGCAGTTTTGTGCATGAGGGGCTGTTCACATAGAATAAGTTTTTCCATTTCACTCCCAGTGTGATTCATAGAATGAATGTATGCACAGAAAACGCACGTACACCTCTCTTTCAGATGTGAAATCTATGAATAGCAAATGATCTTGAACTTGCGCGCAACTGAATGGTTTCAGCTTTCTGCCTCGACTCCCAATGAATGTCATTAATATGTAAAAGATCGCCAGTCATCATCCAAATCCTTTAATTTAGAACGGCGATCTGCAAGAACAGCTTACATTTCCAAAAATCTGCAGTACTCTCACAAGAAAAAGTGTGTAAGTATGCTCAGACACTGACATGATGCTATTAGTACGTTTCCACGTCAAAGGGAGGTTTTACAAATGTGACCTGGACCACAAAACCATTCATGAGGGGCAATTTTTAAAATAAATTTATAAATAATCTGAAAGCTGAATAAATAGGCTTTCCGTTGATGTGTGGTTTGTTAGGATTAGACAATATTTTGCGATATACAACTATATGAAAATCTTGAATCTGATGGTGCAAAAAATTAAAATATTGAGAAAATCACCTTTAAAGTTGTCCAAATTAAGTTCTTACCAATGCATATTACTAATCAAAAATTAATCTTTGATATATTTACAGTAGGAAATAATAATAAAAAAAATCTTCATGGAACATGATCTTTACTTAATATCCAATGATTTTTGGCATAGAAGAAAAATCAATCATTTTGACCTAAACAATGTATTTTTGGCTATTGCTACCCCAGCGACTAAAGATCGGTTATGTGGTCCAGGATCACAAATATGAGTGTTGGCGTGGATCTAAGCATGCACACTCTAAGATCAAATCTGTGCGTATGCACTCTTTATGAATGAGGCCCCATGTCTTTTGCAACATCTTCAACTTTTAGATCAACTTTAAAAAAGGACCAGCATTTTCCCCACATTTCACTGCCCATGTCTTACAGTTTTTTTCTTTTTTTTTTTTAAACAAATGCACGTCATGTGTGAATGGCCCTCAACGCAGCAATCTAAGCTCAATTTAAAAGAACCCATTTTTACATTTCATTGTTTTTCTATTTAAACATGCAGTAGATGGATGTGTTTGACTGCTGTGCTTGAGCCTCGCTCTTATGCAGCTTCTCACGCATGACGAGCTTCAGACCGAATGCGTTTTTCCATTTCAGTGTACTACTTTTCTGTTGTTTTTCAATGTAAAAACGTGCCAGATGAATGTTTGATCACTGCTCCCATCTTGAGCATGACATCACATTATAAAAACATGCCACTCAAGTAAAAAAAAATGTACATTGAAAAGCATATCAAGTCCTTGCGTTTTTCCCCATTTTTAGATTCTAGACCTTGATTTGTTTTCTAATGCCACTGCTCTGCATCTCAAGTTTTTACATTTCACTGAGCTTATTTTCCAT
Source organism: Carassius auratus (assembly GCF_003368295.1). Classification (NCBI taxonomy): domain Eukaryota; kingdom Metazoa; phylum Chordata; class Actinopteri; order Cypriniformes; family Cyprinidae; genus Carassius; species Carassius auratus. Next base: position 10,110,975 of record NC_039261.1, on the reverse strand, counting down.
AGTTTTTCTATTTAAGTTTGCGATCAATGGACATTTTTGACTTCATTGCTCATGTCTTTCTCAGTATTGCACAAAACATGGCATTCTAAAAATGCAATGTGCAAGTTAAAAGAGTGTGCATTAAAAAAAAAAGAAGGAAAACGTGTCCATGGCTTTGCAGCATCTTGTGGACATGATGTTCTAAAAACACAGCATTTATTTTAAAAGAAGTTCATCTGTAAAAGTTTTTTTTCTTTTTCTTCCAGACACAAAACATATTCTGGGTGAATGACCAACTTATCTAAACCGAATCATTTATTCTTCTGACAGAGAAGTTAGCTGCGGTAGCGGTGAGCTCTAAGAGAGCTGTGCTGGGTGGAGCAGGTGTGATGGGCCCTCCAGGTCCTCCAGGACCACCTGGACCTCCAGGACCTCAGGGTCCTCATGGACTGCCAGGCGGCCGTGGCATTCCTGGCATGATCGGGGGCCCAGGCCAGATAGGAAACACTGGTCTTAAAGGTTGAACAAACCTTCTAAATATAGATGCTGCTCTTGAGAAAATATTGTCAGTCAGCCTC